>NW_006408848.1:2539512-2566603 GCF_000296735.1 Chrysochloris asiatica
TAAATAATAATAATCATAAAGAGGAAACAGAGAAAATAAATACTTTGGTATTTATTTGTCTTCATCTTTTACCCAAAATGCATTAAGCTTTAGTCTGGAAGCTGACAAGGACAAAATTGCACAGAGCATGGAGGCCCTCTAACCCAGAAAATGCAATCAGTGACTCTACGTTTCATATCATCTTGCAGGTGCTGTTGGGAAGTTTAAGAATGGAAGCAGAAACTGTGAGGTTTCCTCCAGAAACTGTGAGGTTTCTAGGTACAGAGAGCTTCAGAGAAATCAACTTCACAATTCAGGAAGTTCTAGACTCATCATATTTCATGTGGTCAGCTTCTAACTGCTCCTTCCTAATTAAAGATTGCTCTGTACCTAAGAAGTCTTTAATTAGGTGATCATGCACATCTCTTCATAAGTAACCTTTCTAAAAAGTTAGGGTGGCAGATGAAAGATTTTGCTTTCCCCCCACCCTTTTTAAATGATGGTATGTTGTTGTTAGATACTATTAAGTCAATTCTGATTCTTAATGAGTACAGTAATAGCACAGAACAGGGTATATCTTTATGAAAGCAAATCATGAGGTCTTTCTCCTGTGGAATGGCTAGGTGGGCTCAAACTGGCAATTTTTCAGTTATCCACTATGATACTTAAAGTTTTATGTCAATTTACCTGGGCCAGGATTCTCAGTGATTTTGCAGTTAAGATGTAGTTATCAGCTCCAGGATGAGATCTAATATGATACAGCCCCTCCCATGGATGAGATCTGAAGTGATCAGCTCTTATCTGATGTGACTGTCCTTTGTGTTGTGAATTTTCACTTTTATGTTGCTAATTAATGATGTTGGATTAGAGCTGATCACTTCAGATCACCTCATTGATGTGACTGCATCATATTAGATCTCATCATGGAGATATTAACTACATCTTATTAATGATTACTGCATCTTATGTTAATGAGGTCAGGGGAGTTCTGGTGTGGTGATACAGGCTAAGTATTCAACCACAAATTTGAAACATTTGTTTGGTGGTTCAAACAAATCAACCACTCACTACTCAGAAACCCTACACGGGGTCCCTATCAGTTGGAACCTACAGGATTAGGTTGTATCTTTGAGATATAAATGGAGAGACAATTGAGCAAAGAAAGAGGAACCTGCCATCACCAAGAAATTAGAGTCCCAAGTGGAATGCAACCTTGGGTCCCTGCACTATGAAGCAACCTCTTGTTGTTGTTGAGTGCTGTGAAGTTGGTTTGATTCATAGTAACCCTGTATAGGGTTTCCAATGAGAGGCTGCTGGGTTTGAACCACCAACCTTGTGGTCCAGTGCTTTAACCCATAGCACCATACCAGGACTCCAGGAAGTAACTAAATCCAGGGAAAGACTGATATGAAGACATGTGGTGATCACCAGGGAATGCTGGACCTACAGATGCTGAACTGAGACAAGACCCTTTTCCCCAGAGCTGACAAAGAGAGATGGGTGTTGAAGAAGCAACATCAAGTTGCTGACAATGGTGGTAGTTACAACAGAGTGGGGAGAAAGGGACTAAGATGGCTTTTTCATGGTATATATCAAGGTTGTTTGATTTGTCCAGTGGACATGTATAGCTTTTGTGAAAGGAGAGGCCAGTGAATTACTATTCTTGAAAATAAACAGATGTGTCAACAAATAAAAAGCAAAACAAACAGGTATTAACAATGCAAATGTAAAATTACCTCAGAATTATCAAATGAAGAACAAACAAAATAATGAACCCCATTAAAACATCCTTGAGACAGTCAAGCTTTGATGACTCAAAGCTGGAGAGAGGTACAATTAGTTTTCCTTTGATTTCAGGGACTTATTTATTCTACTTATCTCAAGACAGCACTAATAGACCAAATGGTTTTGAAAGGTTCTAAATGGTTCTCAACATTTGGGTATATTCCAGGAAGACTACATTAATTAGCTATTCACAGAGTGGCACATTTGACAGAGAAAATGCAAATGAGATCAGTATAGTTAGTGTTCTATTAGCCACTCAAACTGGAGGGAAAGCAGGAGAGAGATGATGTTCCTGCCACCACTATTTATTTGACTTGCTCGACTTGCTGAGGAACATACAAAGAGGCACTAAAAAATGCATGGGAAAATTGCATCATCTTTCAGTTTAGTTTTCCAGGCACTATTTGAAGACTCTTCATCCTTGTGTGGCGCTATAGGCTAAGCACTGGACTGTGAACCACAAGATCGGCAGTTCAAATCCATCAGATGCTCGTTAGAAATCCTCTACAGGGTCACTGTGAGTCAAAACTCTTGACAACACTTAACAAAGATGAGTTTAAAAAAAAAAAAAAAAAAAATCTGCTGTGGAATTCCCAGGGGATTGAAGAGCAACTACATGATGGTTCTTATAATACACTGTAAAATATATTCAACTCTAAGAGGAAAAATGGTACCCATTCAACCATTCCTAGAGTACTTTTTGTACATGTTCTTCAAGCCATAGGTTATGACCTATGAATAGGCCTTGAAAATAAGTTTCATGTATCATGATCATCATGAGGCTTGATTTTAAGAAAAAAAAAAAAGCTTTAAAATTACCACCTTAAATAGTCTGTCCCTCACCCCCCCTCAACCAGCAGGAGAAAAACATTTTCTCTCAAGTTTGAATAGCCATATCCTGTGCTGATTTTCAAGGAGTTGATTTGTCAATTAAAAAAAAAAAAAAAAAAAAGTCAAGTTCAAGTACCTATTAGAAAATTGAAGAGATAATTCTATTTCCCCTTCTCCCCCCAGTACGGTATTTGTTATAGTGAGTAAGTGGCTTTGCCTTTGCATTTCTCCTGAGAAATAGTTCCTAAAAGTCCCCTTTCTTAGAGATTAAAACATCACATAAAAACAAGGAGATTAAAATAATCAAGTTATAAAGCCAGGATCATACAAGTTTTCTAAGGATTGCATTAAGAGCTCAGCACCAGCAACTGATATACAGAAGGGAGCTCTGTTCTCTAAGTACAACAGCTAGTAATCACTCAAATCTGAAAAACTTACTTCTTGCAGCTATGCTGCCAGGACTTGGGAGTCCAAAAACTACTACTGCCATCTCAGGATCCCTCAGCATTCTCAGGTGAAAGCTATAGACTGTTGAAGCCCTAGAGCATGTTTTAATGCACAGAAAAGTAGACCCAATGCAGTACTCAATGGCCATTGGTGATAGCACCCTCTGCTCCAAACCTTCATGTCTACCTGCATACCAGACCTCTGTACCTAGAGGAACACACGCAACATGATCTCAAACTGAACTTGCCTTCTTTCTTGGCAAGCCACTGCACCCCACCCTACTTGTCTACCGCACAGTTCATTAAATGAACAAATAAGTACCAACAACCAGCTTCGACACCACCATTTGGCCAAATGAAAAATGTGAGTATCCCTTTTTAATTCTTTCTCTCCAATCCTCACTCTCATTATCAGTTTCTGGTGAGCATGCTTCTTAAATCTTTTCAGAAACGGTTCATTCCTCCCTGCGCCCATCATCCTCATTCTAGCTCAGTGTACCACTGTTTACCTGATCGCAGCAACAGTGTTTTAACGGCTTTTCCTGCCTCCAGCCTTCTCTCCAAACTTCTCTAAGTTTAAAGTGAACACTAGTATTTTGATTATATCACTTCTCTTGCTAAAAGACAAATATAAATAAACAACCACCACCCTCCTGTGGCTGCCCTTTGCTCTCAGAGTCCAAATTTCTCAATGTGACCCCATGCTATGCTATCTTCTCTGGTCATACTGCAGTTTTTTAGACAAGTCAGAGCTCCTCCTCCAGCCCTGACCTATAACGCCTGCATATCCTCTTCTGGTGGCCATTGCAGACTTCTCAAATGCTACAAACCTGGAGAGGTACCATTCCCATGCGTTCTCAATCCCCTCACAGCATTTACCACACTACTGCGGCGGCCTAGTTTCTTGGCTCTGTAAAGTCCTTGAGACCTAGGTTTACATCACCTACCTAAGTGTCTCACTCGAAGTAGGTGCTTAATGAAGATCTGTTGAAAATGAAGCAATAGGAATGAAGGGAAAAGCTAAACAAGGCACTGGTGGTCTTTATGCAGTTAGCACCATTCTACAATGTGGACTCTCAGCAATGGTAGAAAACCATGCCATCAAACCTGATATGCACAGGGATGGAAAACTGAGGATGAGATGGTTATACAGTAGCCTAACCGTACGATAAGGAGCTCTGGTAGTGTACTGGTTACAAATCGGGCTGCAAACTGCTAGGTCAACAGTTCAAAACTACCAGCCATTCCACAGAGAAAGATGGGCTTTCTGCTCCCGTAAAGATTTACATCCTTGGAAACTCTGTACAGGGTTGCTATGAGTCAGAACTGACTCCACGGCACATAACCAACACCACCAACCATGTGATCTGAAAACAAAAGGAAGCACTGAGATCTATGAAAGGATTCTGTTTATAACTAAGAACACTGCCAACATTAAATATATTTTGTTATTAAAACCACTCTCTATTTTAAAAAAATTATACCAGTTATACCAAAAAAGCCCCACAATTCTAATAGCCATTAGATTTCTCCCTAGGCTTTTCCATTTTTCACCTTCAAGTTTGTGGGTTGTTGTTTTTTTAAATAGCCATAATTACAGCATACATATTCTGCTATTTTTGGGTTTCCCTATGTTGATAGTCTTCATATTCATAATTTTAATGGCTCAGTAAGTTCCATAAAGCAAATACATCAAAATTTTCTTAATTCTAGTTAGGTCATTTCTAATCTTCGTTAATTTAAAATGATACTATAATACATATAAATGCTGAAGTGGGTAAAGTCAAAGCAGGAATTAGGGTAAGCTTGGTGCAAATGGAATGTCCCTGAAAGACAGGGGCAAACAACTGTAGAGTTACCCTGAGTTCTCAGATCAGTAACTAAGACTCCCCCTACAGCTCTCCCTCTTCAGAAACACTACATTACAGTGGTGGTTGGGCCATCTCAGTATCTCTGAGAGAGCAGCAGCTTTTCCAGGAACGTGGACAAGGGGCTGAGTTTAAACAAAGCCATGAGTGGCAGCAGAAGATGTAAACATATCTCCAGTAGCTGGTGGACTACAAGACAAAGGAAGAAGGGACAATCAGAGGATATGATTTACATACAAGGGATTATTTTTGAGAGCACAAAAGAAAGAATGGAGTCACGGGGTGGTATAAATGTTTAATGTACTTGGCTGCTAAATGAGAGGCTGGAGGTGTGATTTAAGGAAAGGAACCTCAGAAGAAAGGCCTGGTAATCTGCTTCAGAAAAAAACAACCACCAGTCACTGAAAACTCTATGGCGCATAGTTCTACTCTGACACATACGGGGTTGCCATGATTCAGAAAGAACTAGACAGCAACTGGTTATAAGAAGGAATAATAGTATCAAAACCCACTCAATGACAAGTGGGCACTTAATATCCCTCCTCACCTCAAAGTCTGGCCCTGGCAATGACAGCTAAACTTCTGCCAACAGCTTAATTCCTTCATCAGTAGGCTGCTTATAATTAAAATTTGATTCTGCACACAACTGTCATCTTTTATCATTCTTTGCTAACCTCAACAAATATCCCATTCTACTTCTGTCAAGGAATAAAAGTCCTCCCAGATAGCTCATTCTTAATTAATATGTTCTGTTTGCTCTTCTTCTAACATGGTAGCACAAACCCAGCCCTAATGGAAGGCAAACGGAGTCTAAAGTGTCCCTGCAAACAGACAGACCCTGAGGTTTCAAGTAATTATAGTCATTTCTGTATATTCCATTTATTTCATATTTTTAAAATCTTATAACAATATTTATACATCCTCGAAGAACTAGGTTACTGTTAAGCCTTGCATTCAACAGTGCTTAAAAGTAAGAGAAAAATGGTAAACAAGTCATACTTTACTATTAAAACTGACATATAACTCATGTACCATCCCCCATACCCACAGTTCTTTGGTGCTTCAGTCAATACTCTGCAGACACCCTTTAAGAACACAGTCTGTACTTTTAGCAATAACTGACATCCCTGTAAATCCATGTAATGTTCAGAAAATAAATCCAGTGCTCTCTGCTGCCCATACAGCAACATTAATCTTATGAACAGTACCACAGAATATCCACCCCTCCCTCCCTTGCTCCCTTCCTTCCATCTGCTTTAAGTAGGGCAAGTATTTTACTCATGTTAATTGTTCTGACAGATGAGGATCAACACTGCTTTAATCCATTTGCAGTCTAGCAGTGGGAACATTTGTCTTCTCAAATGCTGTTAAAGGCAAGCACACTGGCTGTTAGTAACACGAGAGCTACTTCAGGGCAATACTCAGAACTCTTAAGTGATTGGCTCCACTTTCCTTAGTGTGGGATTCAAGGAAAAGTCTTCCCAAAACTGGTTCTAGGTTTCAGAGTTGCCATTGTAGCTATGTTTTGATCCTTTTAAAACAAAAGGCTGTTGTTGTTGTTGTTAGCTGCCAAGTGAGTCGGTACAGTCTCGTAGAGACCTTATGCACAACAGAACTAAACTCTGCCTGGTCCTACACCAACTTCACAATCGTTGCTACACTTGAGTCCATTGCTGCTGCCACTGTGTCAATCTATTTCATTGGGGGGTCTTCCTGTTTTTCAATGACCCTCCTCCACTTTACCAAGCATGATGTCCTTCTCCAGGGACTAGTCCCTTCTGACAATATGCCCAAAATAAGAGGCAAAATTTGGCCATCCTGACTTCTAAGGATCACGCTTGGCTGTACTTCTTCCAACACAGATCTGTTTGTTCTTTTGGCAGTCCATGGTACTCTTAGTATTCTCCTTCAACACCATAACTCAATGCATCAATTCTTATATGGTCTTCTTTATTCATTGTCCAACTTCACATCTATATGAGGCTACTGAAAATGCCATGGTTTCGGTCAGGCGAACCTTAGTCCTCATACTGACATCTTTGCTCTTGGACACTTTAACTTTAAAGACATCTTGTGCAGCAGATTTGCCTAATGCAATAAATATGTCATTTGATTTCTTGGCTGCTGCTTCAGTGAGTGTTGATGGTTGATCAAAGCAAAATGAAGTCTTTGACAACTTCAATCTTTCCTCCATTTATCTGGATGTTGTTTATTGGTCCAGTGGTGAGAATTTTTGTTTTCTTTACATTTAGGTGCAACCCATACCAAAGGCTATGATCTTCATATGACCTTTGATCTTCATCAGTAAATATTTTAAGTCCTCTTCACTTTCTGCAAGCAAGATTGTATCATCTGCATATCACACATTGTTAATGAGTCTTCTTTCAATCCTGATGCCACATTTTTCTTCTTATTATCCAGCTTCTTGGATTATTTGCTCAGCATACAGGCTGAATAAGCATGGTGAAAGAATATAACCCTGGCACAAATCTTTCCTGATTTTGAACTATTCCTTCCTTGTTCTGCTCAAATGACTGCCTCTTGGTCTCTGTACAGGTTCCTCATGAGTACAATTAAGTGTTCCGGAATACTGATTCTCCACAATGTTGTCCATAACTTGTCATGATCCACACACCCGAAAGCCTTTGCATAGTCAATAAAGCACAGGAATTCTCTGCTTTCAGCCAAGATCCATCTGACGTCAGCAACGATATCTCTTGTTCCATGTCCTCTCTTCTGAATCCTGCTTGAACCTCTGGCAGTTCTCTGTCAATGTATGTTGAAGTCGTTTTTGAATTCACACTCAAGTGACTGGCTCCGTCACTTTCGTTAGAGTGGGATTCAAGGAAAAGTCTTCCCCAAACTGGTTTTAGTTGTCTGAGTTACCACTGTGGATGTGAATCTTGTGTATTTCATACCTGGAATTAATTTATAGTTAAGCAAAACAAAAAGAACTAAAGACATGAGCTTGTTGTTGTTGTTGTCAGGTGCCATCGAGTCGGAACCGACTCATAGCGACCCTATGCACAGCAGAACGAAACAATGTTCGATCCTGGGCCAACCTCACTACCGCTGCCACACCTGAGTCCATCAATGATGCCACCTGGCCGATCCATCTCGTTGGGGGTCTTCCTCTTTTTCTCTGACCCTCCACCCTACCCAGCATGATATCCTTGTCCAGCGATTGTTTCCTCCGGACAATATGTCCAAAGTAGGAGAGACGAAGTTTAGCCATCCTGGCCTCCAAGGAGCACTCTGGCTGCACTTCTTCCAAAACAGATTTATTGGTTCTTTTGGCAGTCCATGGCACTTTCAGTATTCTCCTCCAACACCACAACTCAAAGGCATCAATTCTTCTATGATCCTCCTTATTCACTGTCCAGCTTTCGCATCCATATGAGGCTATTGAAAACACAATGGCCTGGGTCAGGCGCACCCTAGTCCTCAAGCTGACATCTCTACTCTTCATGAGCTTAGTCTTTCAGTAATTCAAATTAGGAACATATTTAACAATGGGCAAATATGGGAGCACCCAGATTTCAGTACAATTCAGATTTAAACAAGATAATTTTCTGTTTGAGTAATCCTTTCCCTGATTTGCTTCTGAGTTTTTATTTATATGTTTCACTACCACAAATTGAATAGGACCAAACCAAGACCTAGTTGGATATGAGTGCCCATCCATTTGATATAACTATTGCCCTGCTTAGGATGCAATTGGCATAACTATTTTACATGTCACCTTTAAATACAACTTTCCGAGGGACATTCTATTCAAAAGAACCAAGAACACAAAACAGAATTCCAAAGGAAATCAGGCCTTTAAAAGTTTCTTTAAAAATTAAGATAAGAAGAATTAGAAATAAACAGTGTAATTTTAAAACAGGATAAGCTACAATTACTATTTTACGTTTTTTTTTTTACTATTTCAGATGCATATTACTCTTAAGAGTCACACTTTTGTAAACATTAATGCTTAGCATGTAAAATTGGCAATAATTGACAGCCTCCTGCTTGTCTCTCTATATAAACAGTAAATACACCAATTATTTTCACCCTATTGTGTAAAGTCACAAGTTCAATGCAACTGATTTCAGATTTAGCTATAATAATAGCTAAAAGTTGTTTTTAAAAGTCATTTAAATAAAGGCAAACTAATTTTAATACTAGTTGAAAATTATAGAAATACCAAAGGATTAAGTTATTGCATGTTGACAACTAGAGATTTCAAAGACATTAAACAGTTTTCATTCTAAGCCCATATAAGCATAATGATATACAGAAAACAAAAATGAGAACTTTTTCTGAACTTTCTACTGGAATCATATCTTGAATTTATGTTGCAAAGAGAAACTAGGAAGAAGACAATCCTATGAAACTATCTCAGGTGCTTTCAAACAATACCTTTTAGTACAAGGACTTCTAAGCAAGTACACTACAATGCCGTAATGAAGTTCTCTTGGGTAGGGAGGTCGGTGTCTCTCCTTCAGTCTTCTGCTGGTAGACTCTATGAAGTTACCTAGAGAAGTATCAAGGGAAGGGCACTCGCCAATGGAGAGCCATGCATCTCCTCTGAAAGCAGTTGTGTCTGTGCAGCTACCTACTCATAGCTGGTCTCTGTCCATTGATAAGGAGAAGTCATCATAAAAATGAAAAACACAAAAATGAATATTCAACTCTCATTTTTTGCCACACTAATGTGGTGCAGTAGCTCTCAAAGTCACAAAATTATCTGTGCAATCTCTGTGTGGCTCTCCTCACATTCTAATGACCTGTGGATGTGTTTTGGTCCTTTAAAAACAACGGGCTAATAGGATTTTATTAAGTGAATACAAATTGAATTGATTTCTATTTCTTTATTTTAAAGTGTTAGCGTATCTTCTCTTTTGACCAATTAATCCTGGTGCTGCGCTGTAGGATAAGCACTCAACCACAAGGTCGGTTTGAACTGCAAGGTTGGCAGTTCGACCTCCTCTGAAACCCTATACAGGGTTGCTACAGGTTGGAACCAACTCAACGGCACCTAACAGCAACAACAACCGCAGGAGAAAGATGAGGTGTTCTGCTCCCGTAAAGATTTACAGCCTTGGAAACCATATACTGGGCCATAATGACTCTCAACTGACTCCATGGCACATAACTCACCAACCACCAACCAGGGACTCCAAATATGACGAAATCAGGGGCCACAGAAACAGACACACCTCAGTTAAAGTCCCAGCTCATCCATTTTCACTTCCATGACCAGCTGTTGTAGGTATTACAAGTATTAAACAATTTAGCATATTTAAACTTGACCGATGACTCCCTGGAATCCTGGTGTAGAGTTACAGGACAAAGCACTGGGCTGCAAATTTGATTTGAACCACAGGTCAGCTGTTCAAACTCACCAGCTGCTCCTCAGAAACCCTATACAGGGGTGCTATGACTCAGAAATGACTGGATGGCCATGGGCCTGTTGTTAAACTTGGATTTGTTCACATAAGTTGTTGTCGTTAAGTATTTGTCAAGTTGGTTCTGATTCATAGCGACCCTGTATAGTATTCTGGAGGAGCAGCTGGTTGGTTTGAACTGCCAACCTTGTAGTTCATAGTCCAGTGCTGATCCTACAGCGCAACACCAGGAGTCCCTGTTGAGTATTTCTAGACCTTGGTTATATATTACCTAAAATAGTAGCTTTATATGATGTGCTAAAAATTCCTTAGAGATTTCTATTCCTGACCAAATGAGTAGTCTAAAAGGATTTCTATGAAGAATAAAAGTAAGTGTCCTGAAACCATGCTTTCTACCTCCACCCTGGACCCTGCCCCCACCAAATATCACCCTAGGATAAAATAACTCTTCCTGTTTTCCCCTAGGCAGTATTTCTTCACTAATAGCTGGACTCCACTGACCCATCTATAGCCATAGCTTATCCCCCAACATGGTGTTGAATTTGTCATTTTCTCTTTCCTAATCCTTCTTTCTGTCATATTTCTATTTCCTCTTCATTCCCGTCTTCTGTCTCCTCTGCTTTCAATTTAATAACCTTATACATTTCAAGTTTTCAGTACTGTGCTTCTAGCTCAGAAATCTAATGAAGAAAAATAACCATGGTATGACACAGATTTAACGAATATATTACAGTACAGAAGCCACTTGCAAAATTCACTCCTTATACCTCAGAGGCAGAACTACTGATTTCCTTCTACTTCTCTCCTCAGCCTTTGCTTTTAACCCTGTTCAGGCTACACTGATAAAGGAGAATAGTTAGGAGAATATTTTTCTAGTTAGTGGGATCTTCTTTAGCTTCCAGGTATAGGGGTTGATCTATAGTCTACAAGTTAAAAATCATTCCTAGTATTGACATGGAACCCTGGAGTTGCTGTGAGTAAAGTGTTGAGCTGCTAACTACAAGATCACAGGTTCAAACCAAGCAGCCACTTTTTGGGAGAAAGATGAAGCTATCTGCTCCTGTAATAATTCACAGTCTTGGAAACCCTATGGAGCATGTCTACTCTGTTTTAAAGGGTTGCTATCAAGGAGGTCTGGTAGTGTAGTGGTTACGAATTGGGCTGCAAACCTTAAGGTCAGCAGTTCGAAATTACCAGCTGTTCCGCGGGAGAAAGATGAGACTTTCTGCTCCCATAAAGATTTACAGCCTCAGAAACCCTGTACAGGGTCGCTATGGGTCAGAACCGACTCAACGGCACACAACAACAAAAACAACATGAGTCAGAATCAAGGAGCTCTGGTAGCATACAGGTTACTAATCAGGCTGCGAACCACAAGGTCAGCAGTTCGAAACTACCAACTGTTCCATGAGAGAAAGATGAGGCTTTCTGCTCCCATAAAGATTTACAGCCTCGGAAACCTTATACAGGGTCGCTATGAGTCGGAACCAACTCCACGGCACATAACCAACCAACGACCCAACCAACCAATGAGTCAGAATCAACTTGATGGCAGTGAGGTGGTGGTGCAGTATTACCGACACGGGAAATGCATATACTATAATGCCAGTGCCCTTCGCCCAAGAAAAATATACATTAATTTATGTGTTCATATTGTATGTCTGGATCTCAAGCATATACAAAAATATGTACTGTTTTTTTCTACACAGGGGGAAATTTTAAAACGTTCATGGTAAGGATCTCTAAGTAATTTTTGTTTTAGTATTTTTCCGAGTTTCCAAACATTACATGATGGATAGGAATTCCTTTTATAATCAGAAAAAAAAAAAAACAGAATAAGCAAATAAACTCCTTTATGCTCTTCCTATGGTGGCATTGTTGGATAAACACTGCACTGTTAGCTGTTATGTGTACAGATCAAATCCACCAGCTGCTGCATGGGAGAAAGATGAGGCTTTCTACTCCCATAAACGTTTACAGCCTTGGAAGTCCTAAGGGGCCAGTCCACTCTGTCGTATGCAGGTGCTTTGGTAGGAGTTTGACTCGACATCAATGTGTTTGGTTTGGTTCTTCCTTCATCAGGGCAGCCTTGAAATGTTCTGATTAGAATTAGAAATGGATTCTGGTGAACTGCTGTTTTACTGAGACTCACAGGAGCTTCATTGGGCTGCTCCATTGTTTAGAATCTTTGAAGCCAATATTTAAAGAAAACAGAAAATGTATGAACTCCAAAGACTTATCTAGACTAATAGCGTTCTATTAAAATACCTTGCATCTATAACAACAAAAAAAGGGAAAATAAATGAGAATAACACACAGTGACATTATTGTGTGCCAATGAGTTGATTACAAATTATTGTGACCTTGTAGGACAGTGTAAAACTGCCCCACAGAGTTTCCTCCTGGTGTGGTGCTGTGAGATAAAGAACTAGATCACAAGGCCAGTTTGAACCACAGGTTCAATGATTCAAATCCACCTGCTGCTCCTTGGAAACCCTATGCTATGAATGGGAACCGACTCAACGGCACTTAACAGCAACAGCTATCTTTATAGGAGTAGATCATCAGGTCTTGAGTTCAAGTCACCAAGCTTTTGGTTAGCAGCCAAACAATTAAGGATCATACCACCATGGCTCCTTGAATTCACACTACCCTTCGCTATTCTCATTGTGCATTTGCTATCAGAAGTGTGGGGTCAAATCTGAGTTTACATTTTTGAGTCTAAGTTTTGCTAGTTATAAAATGTGATCACTAGCTATCTGGAGAGTGTAAAGTGAGATGATATATAGTATATGGAAACAGTAATGCAGTTGAAACTGTAAGCCACTGGGCTTATAACATTAACCACAAAGGCAAGCCTAAACCTCAAACCAGCAATTGCTGGAACATTGAACCCAATTGCAGATCATTGCCCTAGATAGTTCCCTTCATGACATGCATAAGTCAGAGTTCCAAAACTGAAATTATAACCAAAGAGAAAAGGGAAGACAATACAAGACACTCCTGGTCATGATGCTGAAAGATGTGCAAGTCTACTGGATGTGTTGTACCACCATAAACTCCTGAAGACCAGAGAAGAATCACTGCATTTGAATTCTAGTATCAGAGAAGAGTATTGAAAGTTCCATGGTCTGCCAGACAACAAATACATCGGTACTAGAGGAAGTACAGCCAGAATAGAATGCTCATTAGAAGCCAGGATGGTGAGATCTGTCTCTCATACTTCAGACATGCTATCAAGAGGAACCAGTCCCTGGAGAAGGACATCATGCTTGGTAAAGTGGAGAGACATCGAAAAAGAGGAAGAGCCCCCAACGAAATGGCTAAGCACAGTGGCAGCGAAAATGGACTTAAACGTAACAATTGTGAGGATGGCACAGACAGTGTTACATTCTGTTGGGTGTAGGGTCGTTATGAGTCACAATCGACTTGATGGCACATAACAACAGCAAATCCTACCCTGGGAGCCCTATGGCTCCATAGGATAAGCACTGGACTGCAAACCACAAGATTGGTAGTTTAAGCAGCCCACCAGCCACTTCACAGGGGAAAGATGAGACTTTCTTCTCCCACAGAGATATAAAGCATCAGAAACCCTCTACAGGGTCTCTCTAAGTCAGAACCAACTCAGCAGCACTTAACAAACAATAACAGGCTGTCCTGGTACTTGTAAATTTACATCACCACACAGGTGTGGTGCTCTCTGAAGGTAGCTGCTCCCTGTCAGCTGGGGTTCATCAGTATCATCTGTTCTTGCCAAGAGGCCCTCTGCAGGTACGGTTAAGCTGTGAGTCTGTCTGCTCATTGGATTCCAACAGACATGCTTTCATCCTCTTTTTTTTTCTTTCTTTTCTGTAAGGTGAAAGCCACAGCTCTCTTCTTCACTAGGATTACACCTTACCTGTCAATTTAGTTGCAACATTAGGGTAGAGCCCATCCACTCACACTGCACCTGTCCCCCCTAACTGAAATGCTTTTAAAAGATTTATAGGAGAGACAGGATTGAAAACTGCATTATACATGTAATAAAGGATCTCTTCGCTCAGTATTTCCTGAATGGCTCATGTGAAAGGTCTGTCCTTTAGTGCTCCCGAGCTTAGGATCTGCCCTTCCATTATATCACTTGAGCCAAGCACAGTGCTATGTTGTTAGGCATTGTCAAGTCAGTTCTAACTCAGAGCAAACCATGTACAACAGAATGAAACACTGCCCTGTCACCACCCTTACAATCATTGCTATGTTTGAGCCCATTACTGCTGCCACTGTGCCAATTCATGTCACTGAGGTTTTTCACTGACCCTCGTCTTTACCAAGCATAACATCCTTCCTCAGGGACTGGTCTCTCCTGATAAGACGTCCAAAGTACATAAGACAAAGTCTCACCATTCTCCCATCTAAGGAGCATTCTGGTTGTACGTCCTCCAATACAAATTTGTTCTTTCTTCTGGCAGTTCATGGTATATTCAAGTTTCTTCACCAAAACCATAATTCAAAGGTATTGATTCTTATTCACTCCTCCTATTCATTGTGCAGCTTTTGCACACACATGAGGCAGTTAAAAACACCAAGGCTTGGGTCAGGCACACGTCATCCTCAAAGTGACATCTTTGCTATATAACACTTTAAAGGAGTTTTTTGCAGTGTTATAAAACAGTTAATTGGGGACACATTCTTGTTTGCTAACTAGATGGTAAATGATTCATTCAATATAAGCACATTGTATATCAGACATTCTGTTGGGTATAGCAGATTAAGATACTCTCCTCCCACCTTTAAAGGCAAGACCTCAAAAGTGATACAAAGATAAGCACATGAAGTATCAAAGCAGCTTAGTTTCTCCTCTTTCTGTAACACATTATCACAGTGCACTTATATTTAATGCATGACGATGAGCTCCTAGATTTACCTGTTTGCAGCTTCTAGCACAATGACTCTAGTACACCGTCAGCAATCAAGATATATTTATCTACCGAGGACTTTACAGCCGAGATAGAAGAAAGGAATATCCCAGTAACTGTGTGGTTGTAGGAGGCTTATGATCCATCCGCAAGCCACAGAAGACCCTGTAATTTGTCTTAAGTCAGCACAGGAGAACTCAATTCAGATTCCCACTTGACAAGATATGGGAGAAGGGGGTGGAGCGGGGGAGGTTTATTGGGGAGTGGAAATTTGAAACTAGGCTGTGAAATCAGATTTCAATAGGTAGGAAGAACAAGAGATTGAAGAGGAAGGGTTGCCGAAGTGGACAGAACAGTTTTAATGAAAGCATCATAAAATATATACTGGGCATGTGGCTACCAGAGGATAGTCCCATTAAGCAGTGGGGCTCTGAATCTCTTCATTATTATTACTGATTTCAATGATTAGCGAACTTCTCTAGCAGCCAAAACACAGGTCCTGAAAGGACTCTGATTCTCACTGGGGAGAGGTATAAAAAGTTAAGGGTAAGGAGTGGGGTGGTGTAGGGTGTGTGTATTTGTGTGAAAGAGAGTGATTAGGAGATTTTTCTTTTTTAAATAAGCTCATCAAAATTCCAAGTAAATTACTTATCTCAAATTCATCTTTTCTTTCTTAGATATCCGATCTCCGATGAAAGAGAAAAAAATTGGCGCTATGGCCACTGATTGAAACATCATAATCATATATAGTTAGTCACCTCCTCCCAGACATCTCCCTCCTAGGGAGGAACCTGGCTGAATCCATCGGTTTTAGTTCCAAATGAGCCTGGAGAGAAACACTGCATCAGCTACCGCTAACGAGGATGTCAGAAGAGATCTGAAACTTACTCTTGAACATAGACTAGCTCAAACAAATGGAAGAAATAATGAAGCAAAAATAAACAGAAGATTTTAAAGAGCAGCTAGAGATGAGAAGTGTAATAATGAAATTTATAAAAACCTGGAACTAGAAAATCAAAATGGAAGAACACACTTGGCATTTATCAAGCTGAAAAAAATTGAAGAAATAATTCAAGCCTCGAGTTGAAATACTGAAGGATTCTGTGGGAAAAACATTGACTGACACAGGAAGCATGAAAAGAAGATGCATGCAGTACAGAGTCACTGTACCAAAGGCAGTTAGTTGACATTCAGCCATTTCAGAAGGTAGCGTATGATTAAGAACTGATGATTTTGAAGAAGTAAGTCCAATGCATTGAAGGCATCTGTGAAAAGCAAGGCTTGAGGAATTGACTGAATACCAATTAAGATAGTTCAGCAAACAGATGAAATCTGTAAGCGTTCCCTTGTCTATGCCAAGAAATTTGGAAAACAGTTATAATGGCCAACCAACTGCAAGGGATACAAGTTTATGCCCATTCCACAAAAAGGTGATCCAACAGCATATGGAAATTATCGAACAGTATCATTAATTTCACACACAAGTAACATTTTTATGAAAATAATTCAAAAAGGTTGCAACGATACATCAACAAAGAACTGCCAGAAATTCAAACCAGATTCGAAGATGATGTGAATGAGCGATACTATTGCTAATGTCAGATGGATCTTGGCTGAAGGCAAAGAATACCAGAAAGATGTTTACTTGTATTCTATTGATTATGAAAAGGCATTCAATTGTGTGGAACATAACAAATTACGGATAGCATTGCAAAGAACAGGAATTCCAGAACACTTAATTGTGTTCATGTGCAGTTTGTACTTACTTAGACTCAGAGACTGTCGTTTGAAAAAAAAACCCAAGAGGATGTTGCATGGTTTCAAATCAGGAAAGGTGTTTGCCCAGTTTGTATCCTTTAACCATACTTATTCAATATGCAGAACAAATCATCTGAGAAGCTGGACTCTAAGGATTATATATAATTAAGATGTGGATTTTGGATCTGCACACTACACCAGCTGTTTGATCAACTCTGAATCAGACTCCAACCCTTCTCTGTGCTGGAAACCATATTCCTATGAATGCACTGGAGGAAGACTCACCAACAACCTATAATATACACCTTGCTTCCTGTATAAAATACAACCTTGCTTCCTGAAAAGCAAGTGCACTTGCTAGTGAAGAGCAAAGACTACAGACTTCAGTATGGATTACATTTCAACACAAAGCGGGGGGGAAAACCCTCATAACTAGACCACTTAGCATGATCAATGGAGAAAATATTGCAGGTACCAAGGATTTCATTTTTCTTAGATCCACAATAAATGCCAACAGAAGCAGCAAATCAAGAAATCAAACGTCATATTGCATTGGATAAATATGCTGCAGAAGACCTCCTTAATAAAGTGCTAAAAAGCAAAGAAGTACTTCTTCCAAAACAGATTGGTTTGTTCTTCTAGCAGTCCATAGTACTTTTAATATTCTTCTCCAACACAGTAACTCAAATCCATCAATTCTTCCATGGTTTTCCTTATTCACTGTTCAAATTTCACATGCATATGAAGCTATTGAAAATACTGTGGCTTGGGTCAGGAGCAACTTAGTCCTTAAAGTGACCTCTTTATTCTTGAACACTTTAAAGAGGTCTTGTTCAGCAGATTTGCATAATACAATACATTGTTTGATCTCTTGACTGCTGCTTCTGAGTGTGATAGTGGACCCACACAAAATGAAATCTTTGACAACTTCAATCTTTTCTTCATTTATCATGTTATTTATTGCTCCAGTATGTGGATTTTTGTTTTCTTTACATTGAGGTGAAACCCATATTGAAGGCTGTGATCTTAGTATTTTAGTTCACTTTGCTTTTCTGCAAGCAAGGTTGTATCATTTGCATATCGCAGGTTGTTAATGAGTCTTCCTCCAATTCTGATGCCATGTTTTTCTTGATATCATCCAACTTCTTGGAGTATTTGCTCAGCAATCAGATTGAATAAATATGGTGAAAAAATACAACCCTGACACACATATCGTTCCTGATTTTAAACTATCCAGTGTCCCTACAACTCTTTTGGTCTTCAATCTTTAGTATCTAATGCATGAAATATGTTCTTCAGATGATCTCTAAATTCAGGTGGGATGTGTCCAAAGTCATATTTTGGCTCTTATTGATTTGTTTTCATTTTCTTCAGCTTCAGCCTGAACTTACATATGAGCAACTGATAGTCTGTTTCACAGTCTGCCTCTGGCATTGTTTTGGCTGATGATAAGGAGCTTTTCCACTGTCTCTTTCCACAGATGTAGTCAATTTTATTTCTGTATATTCCATCTGGTGAGGTCCAGGTCCATGTGTATAGTCTTCTTTTATGTTGTCTATAATTGTAGTTACAACGAACAAATCATTGGTCTTTATAAATTCTATCATGCAATCTCCTGCATTGTTTCTATCACCCAGGCCATGTTTTCAAACTAAAGATCCTATCTCTTTAATGTTTTCAATGACTAAGCATTCAGAAAGAGCCCACCTCTCCTTCTTCCTAGTCTGTCTTCGTCTGGAAGCTCAGGGGAAACCTGTCAACCATGAGAGAACACTGCTTATATTTAAACCAGTGGACCCCCCCTCCAAGACTGAAATTCAAAAGAAACACACGAGCAGGCGTGTAAGCTTACTGGTGACCGGTGTTGGTCTACTTGTGAGAGGAAAATGGGGAAAGGAAGCAATGAAGATATGGGTTGAGCCTGACCACATTCCATAGACTTCTGTCGACCTTGAGATAAAAGAAAGAAAAGGAAGAGCTGGTCGGTCCAAAGTGTAGGGAGACTAGGGGACTCCTGAGCCCATGGACAATGACATAGCCATACAGGGCTAGAGCTGAGAGTGAAGCATTCAGCTGATATGAAGTGAGGGGAGACGCACAAGAATGTTCAAATTTGTAGATGGTATCCATTTAACCTAGCTTCAATGGCTTGATGATTAGAATTCGACTACAGGAAGATAAATTTAATTAAGGAAGCAAGTGTAAATTGCTACAATTTGATGAACTTGATCTATACTTAATAGATGCAATAGCTCAAAATATGAACCGAGAGGAAAGGAGTCTTCACATCAAGGTTCAAACCTATCCCCTCTGTATACAGGGTTGATAGGGATGTGCAACTTAGACATTGGCTACCTAAAATGGTCAGGGGGTGGGGAAGGGCTAAAAAGGCATGAAGTGGCTAGCTTACAGATTTTTCAAGAGGGAGTTTAGTTTCAGAGTGTGTGGGGGAAAGGTAGAATACCCAATCAATAGTTTTCCTCTTGTGTAGATGGGTCAGATGAAAGGAAATGGGGATGTGGTTCATTGATGCACTAGTGAGTAGCTGTTATCATACCTAATTGTGATTGTCACAACTGTAAAGGCAGAGGTTGTGCAACGTAAAGGATGGGGTAGTTATCTTCCATCCCAAGAGAAGACCCTAGGACCATCAAGAGAGAAGAGCATGAGATGAACATGGGACCCTAACCAGAGAAGCAGTGACACCAGAGATGGAGGCAGAGGTGATGGCCTGGAGAGACTGAGCAGCTGAGGACATTAGACTCATGGAGAGAGGAAGGCTGTGTGCTGGCGGGGCCAGGAGACTGGCTTCCAGAATATGCCCTGTGATAGTTTAAACAATTATATATCCCTGTGTGTGTGTGTATGTGTGTGTTTTTGGTATGTCAAAGAAAAAATAAAGAGGGGGGGTTCTTGGTAAACAATCTATGATGGTTTTCAGGGGAGGAGGAAACGAAGCACGTGCTCGAGGGTAGGTATGCAATGGCATGGGTGAAGGGGCAGGCAATATCCAACTGGGGGGAGTTTAGCAGAGGAAAGGTGGGGGTGGCAGGAGACACAGGGAGGAATGTAGTGGTTGGAGTGAATAGAGGTACATGCTGTTGGTGCATGGAGAGGATTGTAACCACGTAATGAAGCAAAGTATATGATTTATTGAACGTAAAACTGATGATCTGTTCTGTAAACCTTCACTCAATTCACAATAAAAAGTTAAAAAAAAAAAAAAAAAGGCCAGTGGAATAGCTTTCAGCATCATAGCAACACACAAGCCATCACAGTATGACAGATATTGATAAATGAGTGGTGGTGGTAAAATACAAGGTCAGCAAAAAAGAGGAAGACCTTCTATGATATGGATTTAGCCAATGGCTGTTAACCATGGGATCAAGCATAGCAATGGTTATGAAAATGGTATAGGACTAACCAGTATTTCCTGCTGTTGTACACTTCTATGAGTCAGAATTGAGCCAATGGCATCTACCAACCACAATTTGTCAGGAGTAGCATTCATAGGAATACTGTGTCCAGCACAGAGAAGGGCTGGAGTCTGATCCAGAGCTGATCAAACATCTGGAGTAGTGCACAGATCCAAAAACCACATCTTAAGAGCATCACAGGGAAACTGGAATCAGTCCAAAGAAACATGAACTATGTGGAAACCCAGGCCAGGGAGGAACATTTGCCAGAATTCTTTATTGTCTATTTGAAGGAAAAAAAGACTGGGAGTGGTGGAAACAGACAGGAAGGTAAAGGACTAACATTTATTTAGCTTCTTCCACTTCACTCCTTCTCTTTGTCCTCCTCACTCTTGTTGTTGTTGTTGTTATGTGCTGTGGAGTCGGTTCTGACTCATAGTGACCCTGCACGGGGTTTCCAAGGTTGCAATCTTTACGGGAGCAGAAAGCCTCATCTTTCTCCTACGGAACAGCTGGTAGTTTCGAACTGCTAACCTTGAGGTTAGCAGCCTGATTCGTAACCACTATGTTACCAGAGCTCCTTTCCTCAGTCTTAGACCCTCACAATTCAAAGTCCTATTTTTCAGCAGGGACTGAAGTGATGGCCTGGAGAGACTGAGCCCATATTCAAAATCAGAACGCTGGTAAGAAGTATGAATGTCTGACACCAAAACATGGAGTCCTGATGTGGTACTGTAGGATAAGCACTGGAATGCTAACCACAAGGTCAGCTGAAGAAAGTCACCAATCACTCCTCAGAAACCCTAAACAGACTTGCTATGAGTCTCAATGGTGCTTAACAACAACAACAAAGATTATTAGCAGAAACAGCTGGCATTTAATTCTTAGTGATTTTCCAAGTAACTGTAATAGCTTAATATTAGAGCTTTCTCAGAGACAACTGTTTCCCCACTTACAGCACCGTGTATTAGTTGAGATGGATTTGGAAAATACCAATACTCAGGCAGAACATATAATTCAGGTCCTTAATTCGAAATTCGGTTTCCATTCAAAATTATTTAAAAAGGCAACCCTGATCCTAATTCCTTGCCACCCATCTTCCTTTCAACTCAGCTGGTTTTCCCTGGCTCTTAGGCATAGCTTAATTCTTTTGTTTGGGCTGGTTAAAGAAATACGTTGGAAGAAAAATTAGATCAACCTGAAAATGTCATATTTTCTGATTTGTGGAATTGTCCACAGTATTACCCTACAACAGCAGCAGTTCAGTTTCTTTAATTCTATACAACAGAGGTTGATAGGATTATTTCATTAAAAATATCAATTCAAGAGAGTATAAAGCTGAAACTTTAGAATAGATCATTTCCATTTAAAATCTTTATATCCCACAGACAGATAGTGGTATTCTTTGTGGCTAACAGCTTCAACTTCACATCTCCAAGTCCAGAAGTATACAATAAAACAGTCAAGCAGATGATATTAACTTTAAAAGACTAGCATACATTTATGAGGAAAAAAAAAAGTTACTTTTCCCCTCATATCCAATTTACTTTTCCAATTTAAACTGAAAGGGCTAAGAGAGAGGGACTCCAAAGGCACTCACGGGAGCCCATGGGGAAAAGCTAATGATAATACACAATGCCACCTATTACATTAATGTTGGTCTAAACATCCGAACACCCGGTATTAACATTAGGTCACAGAAGGCTGTTAGCTATGTGCTTCCACTATGGTAGAAACATCACCTTTGTGAAGAGAGAGCATACAAAAAGAAGTTACATTCAGCTAAGGCTAATAAATCCTGGTTGTAGATGTTGTCTCCAAAACTGAGTCTCAATTTTCCAGGCAATGAGGGCTGTTGTTAAGTGCCGTCGAGACAATTCCAACCCATAGCGACCCTGTATAGGGTTTCCAAAGAGCAGCTGGTGAGCTTGAATCACTGACCTTGCAGTTCAAATGGCTTTGTAGTCTGGCGCATTAACCCACAGCACCACACCAGGAATGAGGGTAGAAGAGTGGTTATATGAACAGGAATCAAGTTATTGCATATAGTCAGATTTAGCCTAAAAAGATAGAAGTCCTAGTGCTCACAACTCCTCTATGGGACTGAACACTCTGAAGAGAACCAATGCCTTTGACCAGCCAAAGGAATTATCAATGTTCCTGTACTCACACTTGATTCATGAGAATAGCTCTCAGGACTGGATACACAGACTATATCAATCTTGTTTGAAATTCTAAAAATCCTGGTTAAACAATTCTGAAATTTATGGCTATATGATGCCCCAGAGATTCTGGTGTGGCACTGTAGGATAAGCCCTGGACTGTTAAAACCACAAGGTCAGTGGTTCAAACCCACTAGCCATTTCTCAGGAACTCTATACAGGATCGCTATGGGTCAGAACCAACATGACAGCACTTAACAAAAACAAGAATGTCCCAACCCATAAATCAGAAGCAGAAATTTTAAAGGTTAAAGACAGTTACATAGTCAGCAGCAAGAATGGACAATTGACAAGAGTAAAGAAACAGAAAAACGTAACTTTAAAAGCAAATATATTTTAAAACCTATGGCCTAGAACCACTGATGCTCTCTCACAGATTTACAGACTTCAGTGGTCCCTTAGTCGTTACCATTTCCAAGCATGTTAAAATAATTTATTACAAGTATAAAAGAAATATGGCTTGGTAGCAAGACATATAAAAGAGATTTAGGAATTCTGGTTCACACTAAGTTCATTGTGAATTAAGCTTACTGTGACTGCTAACAGGCTGCACAATCTTAGGATACAGCAAAGAAGCTGTCTCAGTGGTATGAAAGGGGGCCAATTGACTCTACTAAGCACTGACCAGATGAATTCTTTCTAGAATTCCTGTTTTGAGAAGGAAAAGCAAAGAATTATGTATTCAGCTGAGACCCTGAGAAAATTCTGGTAGTTTAGTGTAGAATTCTAGCCTTCTAGGCGAGAAACTTGGGTTTGAATAGCAGTCAATAAATGTCATGTGAAGTCACCACACATCTGTCAGTGGAGGCTTGAGTGTTGCTATAAAGAGGTAAAGGTTTCGGTAGAGCTTTCAGACTAAGACCAGGAAGAATAGCCAATCTACTTCTGCATATCTACTAGCAAAACCCCTATCCATTATAATGTTGTGATCCATAGTTGAAAAAGGAGATCTGAAAATGAAGATGAAACAAGACTAAGTAGTGGTTCGTGCTGTTGCACATACATTGCCACAGTGGAGAGCCAACTTGATATCAACAACAACAATTTATGAGTTATTTTTTGTTAAGGGTAGGTGGGTGAAGGGATGATGCATGAACCCAATAAACCAAAAATCTAAACCAGTTGTGTTGAGTCAATTCTGGATAATGGCAACCCCATGTGTATCAGAGTAGAACGATGTTTTATAAAATGATATTTCAGAAGGAGCTCTCCAGGACTTTTTTCTGTATCTACTGTTATTGTTAGGTACTGTTGAGTTGGTTCCATCTCATAGAGATCCTATGCATAACAGAATGAAACACTGCCTAGTCCTTCACTAATATTGTTATTCTAAGCCCACTGTGGCTGTCACTGTTTTAATCCATCTCATTGAAGGTCTTATTTTTTTCTGACCTTCCACTTTTCCAAACATAATGTCCTTCTCCAGGGACTGGTCTCTCCTGACAACACATCCAAAGTACCAGAGGCAAGGTTTTTCCTTCCTCACTTCTAATGAACATTCTAGCTGTACTTTTTCCAAAACAGATCTGTTTGTTCTTCTAGCAGCCCATGGTATTTTTAATATTCTTCTCCAGCACCGTAATTCAAATGCATAAATTCTTCTCCTGTCTTTCTTATTCACTAACTTTCACATCTAACTTTGATGCTGTCGAACTTTGGACAGCATCAAAGATATTAATCATTTGTCCTACCTAGGGACTTCATAAGCCCAATATACCAGAAACCAAACAAAACCATTGCCATTGAGTAGATTCTGACTCATAGCAACCCTGTGTATCCTTTCTGAGACTAAATCTTTATAGGAACAGATTGTCTCATCTTTCTCCTGAGGAGCAGATGCTGGATTTGAACCTACACTCTTTCAGTTAGTAGCCCCATCCTTAACCACCAGGGAGCCTATAAACCCAATGTTATTAAGTGCCATTGAGTTGGTTCTGACTTATAGAGATCCTGTATAGTGTTTTTGAGTAGAGGCTGGTGGGCTTGAACCACATATCCTACTAATCACATGGAGTCAATAAACCAAATTGTTGTTGTTGCTGTAATTCTTAAGTGCCAATGAGTTGGTTCTGTCCTATGGTGACCCTGTATAGGGTTTCCAAGGAGCAGCTAGTGAGCTTGACCCACCAACCTTGCGGTTCAAACCGATGTTGCAGTCCAGAGCATTAACCCACAGCGCCACACCAAGACTCTAATGGTAGTGGTGGTGGTGTGCCGTGGAATTGGTTCCGACTCACAGTGACCCTGCACAGGGTTTCTGAGGCTGTAAATCTTTATAGGAGCACAAAACCTCATCACTGGTTGTTTCAAACTGCTGACCTTGAGGTTAGCAACCTGACTCTTAACCACTACGTTACCAGAGCTCCTTAGGACTCTAAAGTTGTTGTTGTTAAGTGCCATTGAGTCGATTCCAACCCACAGTGACCCTGTATAGGGTTTCTAAGGAGCAGCTGGTGAGCTTGAACTGCCGACCTTGCAGTTCAAGGGTCCTGAGGGAACTTGCAGTTTCAAAGCCAAATCTGTGCTACAGTTGATCCTTTGACTGCCCCTAGCAATCCCACCATACCTGCACAGTATCCCTAAAACTGAGAACCTGTGTGGCTTTGCTTCGTCTTTAGCCATGCTTTTCAAACTGTTGTTGCTGTTAAGTGCTTTGGAGTCGGTCCTGACTCATAGTGACCCTGTGTAGGGTTTCCAAAGAGCACCTCAGGGGTTTGAGCTGCCAACTTTGCGGTTAGCAGTCCAGTGCGTATCCAAACTAGGGGGATTCAAAGTGAGGGTAACAAGGTATGTGTGTGCCAGAAGTCACTTGAAACCACAATACACATGGGTCAGGAGGTTTGTTTTACACAGTCTCCCTCCTTACCCCTTCATCTGACTCTGCTGTAAATATGTATGAATTTAACATTAAAAAAAATATGTTTCTGGATTCCTTTAAACAGCAAACTCTGGCAGCCCGGCGTCTACATCAGGTATGGACAATGAACGAGGACTGATGGCAGCTTCTCCTTTGGGCCTACTCTCCCATTTTGCCACTACCCTCCATCATTAATATCATGTCTTTTAAAACAAACAAAACCATCTATTTCACTTCATTTATTTAACATATCTGCCTGATATATAAGTTTATCAAGACTGCTCTAGATTAGTACTTGATGTAGAAGTAACTTAAAATAGTTGCATATTAGAGAAATAAAAAAAAAAACCCAGAAGTGAACTTTTAAGAGAAGAACAAATACTAGCCCTGGGAGGTTGAAGAACCAGCAAGCTTATGGAGGGTCATCATGGCTGTGCCCACTTCTAGGAGGTGGGAGAAGAGTGGAATATCTATACTCATTTTATTTTAGACCAGTGGTTCTCAACCAGGGTCAATTTCATCCCCAGGGAACACTTAGCAATGTCTGGAAATATTTTCATTTTCACAATGTTGGGAATGGGGAGAGGAGTAGTGTTACTAACATCTGCTAGGTACAGGCCAAGGACGCTGCTAAATAGCTTACAATGTACAAGGTTAATCCCTACAAAAAAGAATGATCCAGCCCTGAATAGCAAGGCTAAAAAACCCCATTTAAGGACAGTGAGAAATACTGTCCTATCAAACAGAGGCTATTTTTAGACTTTTCAACATCTGTCCCCAACCAACCATTCCAAATTCATCTACTATCCCTTCTCTATTCCTCTTCTGCCCAGTCATTACCAGTCTTTCTTCCATCCTTTACACAATCAGGTCGTATCATCTATGAATATATTAACAACTGTTAACCACAAGGTTAATAGTTCAAAGTCACCAGCTAATCCATGGGAGAAAGATGAGGCTGTCTGATCCCATATAGAATTACAGTCTCAGAAACCTGATATAGATGGGGTTAGTATGAGTTGAAATTGAGTCAAGGGCAGTAGGTTTAACATCTTTCAAGATCACCTTCAATGTTACCTCCTACCAGAAGCTGACCCCAGTGTCTCCTGGCCAAGATTAGATCATTTCCTTCTGTATTCTCTTTTAAAAATTGAATATTAGCATACCATTTTGCTAATACCACTAATTTAACCCATTTGTTACAGATTGTTCAATCTGTTTATACCTGTATCATTTAATTTTTACAATTTCTGTTTGATAAGTGATAACAACCAAAAAATACCCCACTGTCATTGAGTCAATTCCATTTTACAGTGGCCACTATGTAGGGTTTCCCAGGCTGTAAATCTTTATAGGAGCAAAAAGCCTCATCTTTCTCCAAGAGAGAGCAACTGGTAGATTTGAACTGCTGACCTAGAAGTTAGCAGCCTAACCCATAACCCACTATACCACCAGGGCTCCTTGTTGATTGTTGTTGTTGTTAGGTGCCATCAATGGTACCGACTCATAGCGACCCTATGCACAACAGAACGAAACACTGTGCAATCCTGGGCCAACCTCACAATAGTTGTCACGCTTGAGGCAACTGATGCTGCGACTCTGCCAATCCATCTCGTTGGGGGTCTTCCTCTTTTTCTC
>NW_006408848.1:2568098-2587257 GCF_000296735.1 Chrysochloris asiatica
GGTTAGCAGTTCGAAACTACCAGCTGTTCCGCGGAAGATGAGGCTTTCTGCTCCCATAAAGATTTACAGCCTCTGAAACCCTGTACAGGGTCGCTAAGAGTCGGAACTGACTCCACGGCACATAACACAACAACAATCCTTATTGATAGGTAACAAGAAACATATATTAATGGGGTGGTTAAAAGCATAGGCTCTAGTATAGCTTACTAGCTCTGTGAATATGGGCAAGTGTCTATGAAGATGAGAGTAAAAGTCCCTTCAACTCTCTGGATTGTTGTGAGGATAAGATCAGAGACTGGTATATATTAGAGGAGTTACTAGGTCTAGTCTCAGGGTAGGTTCAATTCTGCATCCCCAATAAGACTCTCTTTGAGGGCATCCTGTTTACACAAGGAGGGAGTTAATACCAGCTTGAAAAATACCCTGTGTTCCTCAGAAATGATGCCACTTGACCCCAGAATAGCTTGGACTCCGAGGATCCTATGAAACTCTGAGATAACTCCTATTTCTAAAATATAGGATAAATAACCACCTATCAATTTTTATAGCAAAGAGCCTAGTTCCAACTTGAGTGCCTATCATAAAATTTTTAAAAAATCAAATTTCACTATGGTTAATGAATCCATTTTAAAAGCCAGTAATTTTATAAAGAATCATTGTTGTTGCTGTTAAGTGCCATCAAGTTAGTTCAGACCCAAAGCGACCCTGTATAGGTTTCTGAGGAACGACTGGTGAGCTTGACCCACCAACCTTCTGGTTCAAACAACTTTGCAGTTCAGTGCACTAACCCACAGCACCACACCAGGACTCCATTATCAACCCACAATTCAACTGTGCAGTCTAGCCTTTTTGCATTAGTGGAAGGAAGCACCCATATTTTACTGTGAGAACCTACATACCATTTTAGAATTTATATCTAACTGCTGGCTATGCAGGCCTCTAATATGGTAATGAGCAGTAGGCAAACTCCTAAATGACCTGTAAGTATCAAACAAATACATACCCGTGACCAAAGCAAACAGACACCCAAAGCGGTAAGTTCTCACACATATAAATCACACCAGGTTAGTAGAACCCAATTTATAAATCTGGCTCCCATGATTCATTTGCATGCTCAGAACAAAACAAGGGACAAAGACTAACGACAGAGCCCTAAAACAGCTCTGGTATGGATCCCTGCTCCACCATGAACTTATTATCATTCTAGAGATGGAACGACAGATGAGGGAAACCAAGCCATAAATGAGCCTCTCTGAGCCCCGGTGATTTGAAAAGGGGATGTAAAATGGGCCATGCATTATTTAGAGTTAAGGAGCCAGGGACCTCAGATGGGAAATGAAATAACAGATACAGCTTATATTAGTGCCAGCTTGTCCACATTACATGCAAGCTTGTGGTTGTTTCTGGACGCCCGGTTTCCATTATAAATTCATTGCAGCCATGATTGGATGTTGTCAAGCTTCATGAAAAGACAAGAGCCAGCTGCCAAACTAAATTCTTCTCATTGTTTCAAAAAACAGCCATTTCCAAAAGTAAGTTTTAAAAAGATCCAAATTATTTTAGTATTATCATAAAACAGGTAAAACCAAGAAATACAGAATCCTGTGTTGTGCTATGGAATAGCACATAGTTCTGATGCATTTGTAGTTGCTTCTTTCATATAACCACAGTGACAGAAGGAGCATGGCTGATCAAGAGGTTGAAGACTTTACTTTTCATCTTCATTAAGTAAAGATGTATTACAAACACTACAATAGCAGAGAAGAAGAGAAGAAAATGATTAAGAGTACCGAGATGCCAAGCTTGAGGCATCCATCCTCAATCTCATTTCCTCGTCACAACAGTGCTGCAAAGTAGGTCCGCGATTGTTCTCATCTTACATGTGTGAGCTAACAATGGAGTGTCAGAGGTGCAACCATCCATCCAATTCCACACAGCTGAGAAGTGGCAGAGCCAAGAATCAATCAAAAGATCTGCCTGCCTCCAAAGCCATTCCTTTTACTTAGGTTAACTCTGAAATAAAATAACTATAAAAACAGAGAAAAGATATTAGAAGCTAGTATTAAACAGTGCAAATAGAAATGGATACAGTTATGGATCAAACTGCATCACCCCAAAATATGGGTTGGAATTCTAACCCTTATAACTGTGTATGTTTTACATTAACGGTCATTCGATAAGCACTGGACTGTGAACCACAAGGTACGAGGTTCCAGCCTGTCAGCCACTTTGTGGGAGAAAGATGAGGCTTGCTGCTCCTGTAAAGGCTTAAAAGCCTCAGAAATCCTATACAGGGTTCACTATGAGTCGGAAATGACTTGACGGCAGTTAACCACAACATCAGTGTAGTGTGTGTTCTAACCAAATCACTTCTGACTTATAAGGAGCAACAAAGACACAGCGACAAGAGGTACAAATGGTGGAAGATAGACGGCATGTAGAAACTGAGGAATGCTGAAGACACATACATCCCTCCCCACCCCACAGAGCAGAGAGAGAAAGTAAGAGAGAGTGAGAATAAGAGGAGAGAGAGAGAGATTTCTCCTAAAGCCTGAATGCAAATTTCTAGCCTCCTGAACTGTGAGAAAATCATTATCTGTTCTTTAAAGTCATCCACTGGTGGTATTTCTGTTACAACAGCATAGGTAACAAAAACAAATACTAAACAAGAAGAAGTAAGTCCCCCATAGGACAAAGCTGTACTTTGTGCCAACAATTTTCTGAATGTAAATCCCAGGGGCAGCTTCATCTCCAAAGAACTGAGCTGTCTACTGAGCCCTGGGAAAAGCAATCACAATGCAAAGCACAGCAAAGACATCCCCCACAAGCCAAAAGCAGCACTTGAACAGAACACACCTCATCTCAGACCTGGTCAATGCTTCTTTATAAAGTTTCAAACCAGTGTTCACAAGATAATCCCTTGTGTGGACTTTGAATCTAGTGGTAGCCACTGTCCTCATCTGGCTCCTAACATTCTCAACAGTCCCCTGACCCAACAGTCCCCTGAGTGGGAGGCTGTCAGTGTGGCTCTGGTAGAGGGATTGGAGACTATGACCCTAATTTCATAGGCCTAGAAAAAGAAACTTTGAAGTTTCAACCTAATTTTACTCCAAAACAGAAAAGTACAGAGCTTGATCAAATGATCAAAGCAGAGAGGGACCACACTGATCTGTTAAGAAGATACAGAACAATAGTTATGTGCTAATGACAAGTGAAAAACAAGAGTGTCCGCCCCTGAAATTTCTGCCTTGAGACAATCTTTAAACCTTAAGCCACAAACAGTCACTGAATCCTTCTTAAAACCAATCAGTAGTTTAGCTTAATTAGTAAAGAATGTCTGCCTTCATTCAGCACTGTGCTTTTTGAAGGCCTATTTCTATGGGATCAAATTGATGTCAGCAGTTCAAAAGATTAGACAGACACCTTAAGAAGCAGTGAGTTTATGTTAATGGGACAGGAACAATTCAAAAACAGGGTGAGAACTATTGCTCAACTTGAAAAAAATCTCATCAATGTCACTGAATTGTACGTGTAGAAATGGTCAGATTGGTGTATGTGCTAATATGTATATTCTCAACAAAAATAAATTATAAATCAAAACAATAAAAACACTCGTGATACAATAGTGAACAATTGTTATCAGCACTGACCATGAGGGTAGGAAATGTAAAGGTAGATGTTTTGTAGCAAGGAGGGGAGTGATTAACTTTTCAGTCTAGGAGCAGAGGTCCCTGGGACCACCAAGGGAGAACTGAGCGGAGAGCGGGATCCTACCCAGAGAAGCAGTGACACCAGAGATGGAAGCAAGACAATGACGTGGGGAAATGGAGCAGCTGGGGACTTTAGACACAGAGAGGGAGAGGGGCTGTGTGCTGATGACTGGGGGGCAGGCTTGTAGGGTATACCCTTTGGTTGGTTGATGATGCATGGAGGGGATTGTAACTGTGGCAATGAAACAATATACGATAAGATGAATGTAAAACCAATGTTCTCCCATGTAAACTATCACATAATTCACAATAAAGCATTTTAAAAACAACAAAAATATCAGTGATTTATTTACTGATAAACACCCACACTTGCATGTTGACGTGGATGCAGTCTGTTCTGTTCAGCAGCTCTCTCAGAAGGAGAGACACTTACCTCATGATGTTGCTGCCACCAACTTCTCCATTATATTATGGCTCTCAGGATTCATTATTTACCTCACTCAGATTCAATGCCAATTGCTATTTTTATAAAAAGCCCTCAAAGGATTAAGACTTGTTACTATTAAGATAACAGTCCTGGTGTGGCACTGTAGGATCAGCACTGGACTGTGAACCACAAGGTTGGCAGTGCAAACCCACCAGCTAATCCTTGGAAAGCCTATATACAGGCTCTGTATGAGACATGACTGACTCGACAGCACTTAAGGTAATAGTCAGACTTCTGGAGTCACACTGTAGGATAAACACTGGGCTACTAACTCATCAGCCACACCTCCAAAACCCTATACAGAGTTGCTGAGTCAGAACTGACTTGACAGCATGTAATAGCAACAAGAGCCCAGGTAGGCACTGTAGGATAAACACTGAGCTGCTAACCACAAGGTCAGCAGTTCAAACCCATCAGCTGTTCCTTGGAAACCCTATATAAGATTACTGTGAATCAAAATGGGCTCGACGTCACATAACAACAATAACAGTGAGCCCTGGCTTGACACTGTAGGATAAGCAATGGACTGCTAACCACAAGGTCAACTGGCCTAACCCATTAGCCACTTCTTGGAAACCCTATACAGGATTGCTGTGAGTTGGAACCAACTCTACAGTCCTTAACAGTAACAAGGTCCCAATTGTTCCTGTCCAGACAATCCTGCTGTAATAATATTTGTCAAATTGTTGTGAAGTAAACTAGCCCCCAACTTACAGGTCTGGTGATAAACTGGAGCCTGCTGCTATGGTTTGCAAGACTGTTCTAATTCATTGAAGCTTTGACAAGCCATGTAGTCTCCATTACCACATGAGTGACATGGGTTACAGGGAAGGATGATTAAAAACAAATACGGGTGACAAGAGAATTATGTTTCCCCAGATCTAGATTCTCTAGACCAGTTGTATTTTGTTGTTAAATGCTGTCAGTAAGTTTCAAACCACAGCGAGCCTGTATAGGGTTTCCGAGGAGCAGCTGGTGAGCTTGAATTGCCGATCTTGCGATTCAAATGGACTTTGCAGCCCAGCCCATTAACCCACAGCGCCACACCAGGATACATACCTCTGGCCAAGTTTTGGTGTTGTTAAGTGCTGTTGACTCAGTTCTGACTCATAGTGACCCTGTATAGGGTTTCTGGGGAGAAGCTGGTGAGCTTAAAGTGCCAAGCCAAAGGCAAAAACAAGTGGGAAGGAGAGAGATGTAATAATTCTTTAACAATATGAAAATTTAAATGATGTACTCCACAGAAATGAAGGAGCTTAAACACAGAGGAGAAAGGACTCTACATTAAAACAAAGAAAAACCCCAAATTCTGGGAGAAAAAACTTGTTTCTGAACCACAGTTAAAGGGTGTTGATTTAACAAAGCAATGTGGAGCCTTTTAAGTATTAGTTTTCTCTCCTGCCAATAAGACTAAAAATAAACCAGCAAAACTTAGAGTAAAGAGCAAACAAGCCTTGTATCATAGTAGCCGTTTTCAATCCACTGCGCTTCATCAGTCAACTTGTCTAAAGCTCTTATCACGTCAGCCCCAGCTTTGCTTCTGTGTCTCTACTCTCCTTCTATCCTTCACTTCTTTCCATCTCCCTCTGGGGTCCTGTCCCACCCAGAAGCATCACTGCCATACTCCCAACCCTCCCCTGCCACCTTCACTACAACATCCATCCACTCAGTCCCCAAGAGATACTCACAGTAATTGCCAAAGATGATGCACCTGGCGATGCACCAATATGATCAGACTATTAGATTAAGGCTGACCTTTAAAAACCACCTCTGAGAAGAGCAACCCAGAAAGCCTCCAATCTAGAAAAGAACATTTTCTGTGGAAGTATCGCTAAAGGTGATAAATCACAATAGGCAAGTTTTTCATTTTTTGCATTTTGTCCTAAATATAAGAATGTATTTTTTCTGTAATAAATTTACAAAATGTGAAAACATATAAGCACAAAATATCACTTCTAAAAATCCCAGGCATTGTTTACAATTTGGACTCTTGGTGTGGCACTATAGGATCAGCACTGGACTGCAAACCACAAGGTGAGCAATGCAAATCCACCAGTTACTCCTTGGAAACCCTACACTATGTCGCTATGAGTCAGAACCGACTTGACAGCAGTTAACAACGACACATGCATGGATTTAAGATTTTCAGGTCCACTGGACCAGGCAGGATCATGATTCTAACCAATTGTGTGATGTACAATTTAACAATTTAACACTTACTCATCTGTAAAGCTTAGGGTTACATCACCTTCCCCCAAAGTTTGTGGGCTCCAAGTAAAAAACATGCAAAGCACACAGCATAGTCCTGGCACAGAAACACTTGCTAAGTGTTAGCAGCATGCTTCATTTAAGCTCTTTATTAGTTTCCTGCTCCTGCTGAAACAAATGACCACAAACTTAGTGGCTTTAAACAACAGTTTTACCAAACAGTTCAAGAAGTTCAGAAGCTCAAAATAGGTTTCATTAGGCTGAGATCAAGATTTTTACAGGGCCACACTCCAATGGGAGACTCCAGGGAGAATCTATTTTCTTGCCTTTTTCACTTCTAGTGACTGTTGTATTCCTTGGCCCATAATCTCTTCCTCCATTTTCAAAGCTAGCAGTGTAGCTTGTTCACGTATCTCTGACACTCTACTTCCACAATCAAATCTATTTCACTCTGATCTTCCTGCCTCCGTCACAGGGTGGATTATCTACTTGACAAAGTAAGCACAGGATTACTTGTGCTTACTTACTAATCTGTAGTGAACAGTTTCACGTTTTTCACCACATCTTAGAAATCCGTATTGTTTACTACATATCAGTAAAGAAGCACAAGTAAGCCTGTGCTTACCTTGTTACTGGGTACTCCATCCTAACAGGGACTGTGAATTTGAAAAGAGGCTATGATATTCTGTAGGAAGGTGCTTTATGAAGTGGAAAAATGTATGATTCGTAAGTAAGCACAAGTAGCTGGTGCTTACCTTGCTTATTGGGTAATCAGACACTGCTCCCTCTTATAAAAACCCTTGTAATTACATTGGACCAACTTGGATAGTACAGGATTCTCTCCCTGCCTCAACAGCCTTAACTTAATTGCATGTGCAAATTCCCTTTACCAGTTAAGGTAACACATTCATATAGTTTAGGGATTGCGACATGGACACCTCTGGGGTTATTACTCACTTATCACAGGCCCTTACTATATTCAGCTGCTTGTAGATGGCAACATGGATTTGTTGTGAATAGTTTTTATAATGATTTAAATTCTTCCTCATAAAAGGTAACATTTGTTATCAAATGCTATCAATTGTTTGTCGCTTCTACTGATTTTAAGCTCAGAAATTCCTTCTATACCCAGCCAGGTCTGTTTGTGTATGTTTATGTCTTTTAATCACTTTGGTCATAAAAAATTTCCTGTTATAAATTTGAACAACACAGAAGTACATAGAGAAATGTATCTTCCACCTGCAAAGTCTTCTCTTCCACACACATTCTCATTCACACACATGCCTGTGCATTTGAAATCATTTATGGGTTCCAACTGGAATTTACTTTAGTGACTAGTGTATACCCAGGAATTCCTTCTCCAATTTGTTTCTTTTCTAATAGATGCTTAACCCAAGCACTACATAGGAAATACTTGTGATTTTTCTAAGAATATGTGTTCTACAGGCTATTTTTCTTACCCCTATTCACCCACACCTGGGATCATCTACTTGTCAATTCCACCTGCTTACAGGAGTCCTGGTGTAGTGCTGGGGATTAATGCACTGGATTGCAACATTGGTTTGAACTGCAAGGTCGGCAGTTCAAGCTTACCAGCTGCTCCTTGGAAACCCTACACAGAGTCACTATGGGTCGGAACCAACTCGACGGCACTTAACAGCAACAACAATGAATACAAGTATTAATGCTCACCTGGTGGCAGCTGTACAAACTGCCCAAATAGAACTAGGGTAAAATTAACCAGCAACCAGACGTTGTAAAAATCCAAAACCATTTAGTGAAATAAAAGTCACCTTTCCCAACATATGGTTGCAGGGAGGCGATAGTCATATATGGCAAGTAAATAAGTCCAGGAAATCCAAGAATCCAGCAGGCGTACAGAGCACTAGCTTATCTGTCGCTCACTGTAGCATCCCCAGGGCCTTGCACAGTATTTGGCACACAGGCAAGAAACTTCTGTTGAATGATTGGGATAAAAAAGCCCAGCACTGCCCAGCCGAAGAGAAACTATCTTGATGTGATTTGAAAGGTCTTCTGATACCACATGGCTGCCACGTGATTAACACTGTGCTCACTAGGAAGGTTTTGCAATTTTTCATTCCCTCATCAATACTTGTTTCTTGAGGACTCATTGTAAAACTGAATCTAGAGGCAGTGCTGACAGCAAACAAGCTTAAAACAGCCATAAAGACTAAGAGGCATGAGTGAGCCTGCAGCTCCCATAGGAGATCACTGTCTCTGTTTCTGTTTCAGTGATGACACCACAGCCAGGCTGCCTGGCCCATCCTTGGGAGAAGGAACATTTCTGTCTGAGTGAAACCAGGTCATCTCAGCTAGGATGCACCCACACCCACTTCAGACTGTGTCACAGACGAGCACAATGTGTACTAAATATATCAGCAAAGAAAGCTAGGTCCAAGATTGCACGTAGCTCACACTTGTGGAGAGAACAGTTACAGACCTCGTGAGACCATCAACCAGTAATTATTCAGTAAAAGCATTCTTAGCAGAATGTGTTTCTAATGGGTTAGCAATATTTATTACCATCTCCCAGCCCCGAGGAGTCCTGGTATGGATCTGTAGGGTAAGTACCGGACTGCTAACCACAAGGTCAGCAGTTCAAACCCACCAGGTACTCCTCAGACACCCACACAAGGTATCTGAGTGGACGGCACTTAAGAACAACCACTTAGCCCCTAGCACAAAACTACCATATGGAGAGAGTCTCTCGACCGATGTTCACAGGCGAGCAGCAAATTATAACAATCAGGACAAAGTGAGTTTAAGTTATAGTAACAGACTTACAACTTGTTCTGAACCAGACACAAACAACTGTCTGGCTGGTTCAGCCTGACAGAATTTAGAGCAGTCCCAAACACGCTCTCCATCTATTTCTATGACAGGCAAGTTAAACTCCTAAGTGTTTCCACACCTCTTTTAATGCACTTCACATTGCATGTGAAATTTATCACCCTTCTAGAGGCTCTGTGTTTGAGATCACTGGGACTCTGCCAACATGACATGAGCCATGGGCCTGAGAAAGAGGGGGATCTCCCCAACGTTATCAGAGTCCTTTGGAAGACATGCCTTCAGAAAAAGCAGGACGGAGGATGCAAGGGATGTCGAGAGAAACATATCTACAAGCAATTTGTACTTGTGGGATACTTGTAGATGGTGGAAGAGATTTTCATTTCTAAAAGTCTCTGATCATCATCAATATTCTCCTTCAAAAATTTCTGACAACTCCCTACAGCCTGGGCTTAATGGCTCTTCGTCTTTCTAGCCTTAGCTCCCTCTGCTCCTCCGTGGAAGAGTCAAGCTGGTCAAGTCAACAGCTGCCTTACTATGACCCCACACCAGTATCTGTCACTCCCTCTAGGGAAAATTAATTTTCTACTCCAGCATCCTTAAAGCACTAGGCTGAGATACCCCACCCACCACCACCAAGCAGTTTTGGAAGAAATAGGCTCCCCTTCCTTTCACTTCTTCATATGTGACATTCATTTGGCAAACATCTTTCACTGTAGTCAATTGTGTATATGAATCACCTCTCCTTAGGGTGATATACATGAAACCATCCCATTCTTCATTTCCATCTCCACTGTCCCACCTCCAGCACCTAGTACTAGGACTGCTGGAAGATATCCATTGGGGTTGAGTGAGTGACTAGGCCTCCTTCCTGCTTTTAGTCTCTCACAACAAACTCCATTGTTCATGAGACTAGTCAGCTGGGTTATGAAGGAATCAGGCTGGGTACCCTCAGCACTTGGAGCCTCCCATTTTCTCAGTTGGTTTGCATTCACTTTTATTTACTCTCTGGTGGTCTATTGTGTGACATGACTCTGAATGGTAATGGACAGCAGTGCCGCATGGTCCTAGGCCACAGGGTTTGGGTTCACCGGAGTCTGCCACTGCCTAATTCACAGTGATCCTGGGTGGTTACTTCAGTTCATGGCATAGGCTCAGTATCCTTGTCTCTAAAATGGGCATATACCCAAAGGGAAGACTTTTAACCAGAGTCTGCTCTTTGATGTTGATGATAGAAATTAATATTGAGTGGAAATACGTATTTAACAAAGATTTCACAACCATACCATTACCAAAAATTAAAACCTAATCCTACAAATTGTATCCCCACTTGTAGGATCAGGTTTTAATTTTTGACTCCCCGCAGAGTCAATTCCGACTGCATGGGGACCCTATAAAGGGTTTCTAAGATTGTAAATCTTTATGGGAGCAGACACAGCCCCATTGTTCTCCCTCGGAGCCACTGCTGGGTTTGAACTGCCTACCTTGTGGTTAGCAGTCTAGTATTTATCCTACTCTACCACCAGGACTCCTTGAAAGCTGTATTAGGATGAGCAATAAATGTCACTCTCACACAACGTAGCTGAGAGTATAAATTGGTACCACCATTTTGGAAATTATATTAAAAGTGCATTTTTTTTCTATGGGAAAATGTAAGCAAGAAATGAAAGCACATGTTCATACTATGGAAACAGTAGTTAAAATTACATGATGTGAGAGAGGTGAAAGAGGCTCTTGCCCCAACCCCCCGTACAATGACTGTGTCACCTGCAGTTTGACACCCATCTTTAATTTTCACTTCCTACTATTTCTTGAATCATGGGAAGTCAAAACAGCAACTTATGATGGCATCAAATATTGAGAACTTTACTATGTATTTTGAAATACAATTCATTTCATTTATTTAGAAAATACAATTACTTTAGTTTCTTTTCACAACAGTTCTATGAATGTTACAGTTGAGGAAAGAGAAGGGAAGGCATTAAAATATCTGCTCAAGGTCACAGAGCAACTGTGAAGCCAGGACATGAACCCAAGACCATTTGATACCAATGCTTGTGCTCTTGACACTATGCTAGGCAATTGTCTGAACAGCACAAGGAGATCTACCACCAAAACTCATGGAAGCAGCAGTCAAGAAATCAAACAACATAGTGCATTAGGCAAACCTGCTATACAAGAACTCTTTACAGTGTTCATGAGCAAAGATGTCAGTTTAAGGACTAAGGTGCACCTGACCCAAGCCATGGTATTTTCACAAGCCTCATATGCACGTGAAAGTCAAATAAGGTAAACCATAGAATAATTGATGTATTTGAACATATGTTGTATCTGATGCATGTCAGAGAAGAATATTAAAAAGTTCCATGAGTTGTTAGAAGAGCAAACATAGCTGTGTAGGAAGAAATCCAGCCAGAATGTTCCTTAGAAGCCAAGATGGCCAGATTTCTCACACTTTGGACATATTATAAGGTAGGCTCAGTCCTTGAAGAAGGATATAACACTTGGTAAAGTGGAGGGTCAGCTAAAAAGAGGAAGACCCCAATGAGATGGCTTGGCACAGTAGCCACAACAATGGGCTCACGCTTAAGAACAATTATGAGGATGGTGCAGGATTAGGCAGTGTTTCATTGTGTTGTGCATAATGTTGCTATTTGTCAGACTGACTTCATGTCACCTAACATGTTACCTTCCATAAACCTATGTGAAGGAAAGAAGGAAAATGAGAGGATTCACTTCCACCAGGTGAGGAGAAGATGCAGGTGTGTTGAGGTCTCAATGTGTCAACAGGGCCTAAATATGAGCTGGTGGGATGGTGCAAATTTGAAAAGGTGGCCTTGCTGGTTAACCGATACAAATTCAGATAAAAAGAAATGGATACACTACAGACTTTTCCCCCTTAGAATATTAATAAAGCTGGCATAAAACAGGTCTTATACCATGTGTGAAGCTCAGTGGCTCCATACAATAAGCACTGGACTCTGAATCACATAGTTAGCAGTTTCAGCCCGCCAGCCACTCTGCAGGAGAAAGAAGCTTTCTGCTCCCACAAAGATTAAAAGCCTCAGAAACCCTATATAGGGTCACCGTGAGTCGGAAATGACTTGATAGCACTAAACAACAACAACATACCATGTGAAAAAATGGTATCACCTATTTAGGATGCCTTGATGGATGCATTTCTTTACTGGTGTAATTATTTGAGTTTAAAGGGGTTTTGCATTTTCTTCTTGAACTACCTGACAGCAAGGGCTCTTTATTTCTGTCTTCCCCTACAACTGCACCTAGTAGGTGCTCACATATTTGAAAATCTCAATGAGAAGTTAGAAAATTATATGATGCGAGAGAGGTAACTGTGGGACACAGCTAATGAAAAGGCCCCAATCCTCTGTCAGAATCCCCAAACACCTACTTACAGAGACACGGAGAACTTCAGGTCACGTTTCTACTGGTCTAGGCTACAGAACTCAGAAGAAGAAAGAACATACAGATCAAATGAAAAGGAGGAAATGAGTAGAGTCAATATAGGTACAGAGAAATTAAAAAGGAAGGAAGGAAGAGTGTCACAGAAACACAGCACTAAGTATTAGCTGTGTAAGAAACCTGGGCAGTCAATGAGCTGGACTTCTGTTCCAGTGTGTAAATTCTCTGAGGAACAGCCCTCTGATCTTAAGCCAGCCTGTTTTACACTCCTAGTGATGGGGAGACGAGGTCAACTTCAACTCCTAAGGATCTTTCTTGGGTGTAACTAGAAAGTGAATACCAAATGGAGGTGGGATCAGGAGAAGGATTAGAAACCGCCGGTCACAAAGAGAGGTCATCTATGTGACACAATGTATTTAAAAATGTAACCATAAAAAAGAAAAACCACTTTGATTTAAATGAAATAAAGAGACAACCATAACTCTAAAGCGTAGATGGCAGAGCTAGAGGGTAAGCAGTTCAAATCTAACAGTTGCTCCATAGGAGAAAGATGAGTTTTTCTGCTCCCATAAAGATTTACAGCCTCAGAAATGCTATACAAGGTCACGAAGAGTCGGAATTGACCTGATGGCAGTGGGCTTGGTGTCAGTTTTGAGCCTAAATTGGGGTGCTGGTGTTTGCAGTGGTTAAGTACTAGACTGTTAGCCCAAAAGATCAGTGGTTCAAACCTACCAGTCACTCCTGAGGAGAAAGATGTAATAGTCTGTTTCCTTTAAGATTTTTACAGCCTTATAGGACTCCTGGTGTGGCACTGTGGGTCAGCAGTTCAAGCTTACCAGCTGCTCCTTGGAAACACTATACAGGGTCCCTATGAGTAAGAACCAACTCAACCACACTTAAGAAGAACAAGTATCTATAGTCTCACCAGCCACTTCTTGGGAACCCTGTATAAGAGGCTATGAATGAGAATCAACTGGACTATACTTAACAACAGTCCACAAAGAAAAGGAGACATTCTAATCCTGGGAGGGTGAGTAGCGCCTGGCATCTTAAAGCTCATGAGCAGCCGTCTAAGGTGCAGCTAATGGTCTCTCCATGCGTGGAAGAAAGAAGAGTCATAAGAATTCAAGAAGCTTGGAATCAACTAGTCCAATGGACTAATGGAACATGTGAACATCAACCTCCACAACTCATACCAAACAACCACTACCAAGTGCCCTGAAAGGGATCACATTAGAGGATCCCGGACAGAGAGGGAGATAATGTGGGAAAAAACCTCAGAATTATTTTTTTTAAAGAAAAGAACCAGGATTACTGGTCAGAAAGCGACTGGAGGAACATGAGTCTATGGCCCTTAATCACCCTTCAGGACTAGAAAGGAACTCACTCTCATGGCCTAGTTTTCAGCTAGGCAGTAGGTTGGTATATAGGGGGGACAACCACACTAGTAAGATATGCTCACCGTGAAACAGTCAGTCATTCCAAATCCAAGGGGAACATTTTCCTAAGGACGAACTTGAGAAGAGACGGGAAGGTGGGTAGAATGGAAACAGGAACCCCACGGAGAAAACAGAATAATTGCTGTTGCAAGGAGGGGATTGCAATCATTGAGATGAAACAAAGTGTAGGATCATCCTGTCTATAAAGCTTTCACTCATTTTACAAGAAAAAGTTTAGGAAAAAAAAAGATTTACAGCCTTAGAAACCTTATGAGGCAGTTCTACTCTCTTCTATTGTTGTTGTTAAGTGCCATCGAGTTGGTTCTAAGTCATAGCAACCTTGTATAGGGTTTCCAAGGAGCAGCTGGTGAGCTTGAACTGCTGAACTTCTTGCAGTTCAAACTGAGGACACTGTAAGTCAGAACAGACTTGATAGCAGTGCATGAGAGGTGTGTGTGGGGGGGGGATTGGGGGGGATAAAACAACTATAGCAGAAATAAGAATGTTGACACAATGAAAAACTTAACCAATGAGCAATGCTGAACAATGTTGAACAATATTTATATAAGTTTTTGAATAGGAGCATGTTTTCATGTGCAAATTTCACCAAAAAAAAACCACCAGAACTTTACCCAAACTCTAATAACAAAACAAACAAACAAAAAACCAAACATCATTTGCTGCAGGAAGATATTTTCAACATATAACAGACAAAAAAGTAGTGCATAACAAGAACATAAGAAAAATTATAAAATCAATAATAAAAGGGCAAACAATATTTTTTAAAAGACACAAATAAACTAAACTCATAGCAAATATGAGAAGGATTTAGAAAATCTGGGGGAATTTGAATTAAAAGGTAATGGAATTTTTCTATAAACTTTTAGAAGTTCCCTTGTATACATATGGAAAGATGCTCAACACCATTATTGGTTATTGAAATACAAATCAAGATTGAAATGAAATGTTTACACCCGTTCCAATGGCAAACATCAGTAAGTCTGACAGTATAAAGTGTGTGAAGGATATGGGTCAACAGAATGTTCCTCCATTGGTATAACCACTTCAGGAAATAGGTAGATATTATTTTGTGAAATTGAAGATCAGCATATCTTACTCCAAGGTATGTATTCAAGAAAAACCTTATAAAAAAATTAGTAGACATGAATAACAAAGTTCACAGTAATGGTATCTATTATAATAAAATTCGGGAAGCCCTCCAATTAGAAGACATGAATAAATTATCGGTATAGCCACGCAATAGAATACTATGTTGTTGTTGTTTTGGGGTACCAGTGCGTTGGTTCTGGCACATAGCAACCTTATTATAAAACAGAACAAAAAAAATGTTGCCTACTCTGTGCCTTCCTAATCATCATTGTTTGAGCCTATTGCTGCAGCCATTGTGCCAATGCATCTCGTTTAGGATCTTCTTATTAAGTGACCCTCCACTTTACCAAACATGATGTTCTTCTCCAGAGACTACTCTCTGCTGATAACATGTCCAAATTTATGTTACTATGCTTGCTTCTAAGGAACATCCTGGCTGTACTTCTTCCAGCCCAAGGTATACTCAACATTCTTCACCAACACCATAATTCAAAATCTGCAATTCTTCAGTCTTTCTTTTCCAATGTCCAGTTTTTACATGCATATGAGGTGGTTGGAAATATTGTGACTTAGGTTCTGCACATCTTTTTCATCAAAGTCTCATCTTTTTAAACAATATCAGACAGCAGTCAAATGCAACAAACCTCAACTGTATGCAATAAACCTCAGCAAGTAAGAGAAAAACTGAGTCCCTAATACTACATATAAAGAATAATTGCTTTTTAAATAAAAGTAAAACTATAAAATTAACCTTTTATAAATGTTAAATATGTAACAGAAACATGTCAGGAATGAACAAATTCAGCATAGTGGCTAGGCAGGACCACAGAGGCTCAGAAAAATGTTGTCACAGCCTAGATTTTCTAGGAGTGGGTTCACAGTATTAGCTGATATACAGATTAAAGAAAAGAAATTGTAGAAGAAGGTCATGCATGTACTTCTGATGAATGCGATATGAACCAAGCACTATGATTAATCCAATCATGTGTACCTGAGGTCCCAATATGAAAAATGAATGAAATCACAAGACCAACAGAAGTCAAGTCTCTGGTGTGGTGCTATGAAGCACTGGACCGCAAGGTTGGTTTGAGCCACAGGGTCGGCGGGTCAAACTCACCAGCTGCTCCTTGGAAACCCTTACAGGGTTGCTATGAGTTGGAACTGACTCAATGGCACTTAACAACAAATCTACTAAACATAAAAAGTCAAACTTCAAAACAACATGTATATGGTCTTTGTTGTTAATAACAACCACCATTAGCTGTTATCACGTTGACTCATGTGGACCCCTTGTGTGTTAGAGTAGAACAATGTGCCATGGGGTTTTCGATAGCTGATCCTTTTTGGAATGAGATCACCAGGCTTTTCTTCTTAAGCATCTCTTGGTGGGCTTGAGTATCTCCGACCTTTTGGTTAGCAGTCAAGCATGTAAATTGTTCCATCCCATAGGGACTATAGTTTATGTAAAAGGTTCTTAACCTGGAGTTCATGCACCTTAAACAGGCTGTCCGGAATGCTCTGAAACTGGATACAAAAAAAGTCTTTTTTTTTTTCTGGGAAGAAGGTTTACAGCTTGAAGATTCTTGAAAGATTTTTGAAGTTAGAAGAATTAAAACTAGGTTTAGAAAAAAAGAACGAGTTTGAATCACCACTGCACATCACTGCACATCACGTCCACAGAGCAAACTCTCTGGTGGTTCCATGGAAGTGGTGAGTGGCAGGAAGTCCTTTGGGGCACCTAGTGAATGAGATAATTACTCTCTAGGGTCGTTAACTTCCTGAAGAAAATAACACCAACAGCAGAGAGAACACCAAGACAGCCTGCCAAGACTGACCTCACTTTCTCCTCTCCAGGAGAACAATTGACACCCTAAAACCTGCTGGACTTTCTGAGGATGGTCCTGAAACTCAAGGAGATTTTATTTGCTTCTTCCAGCAGAAGGATGTTGCCTTTGGAAGATAAAAGTGGACATGGATCACAGCAACAAATGCAGTGATGCAAAAGAGGATTTTTTTCTCTCTTTTAAAAAAATAATGTATATAAAACACTAGAATGATGGCTCATAAGAGGAAAACGAGCATCCCTTGAGCAGTGCTATGAAGAAGTTTTGAAATGGATTAACTGACAAGAGAAACAAATTTTAATGTGACATCTGGGAGGTGGAAAAAGATACTTAGGTAAAACTTAAAGCCTACTGGAAGAAAGTATATATGACAAATCACTGCAGAAATCAAACCTAATAGGAATATCATTATAAATGCATAGACTGGGTAGTAAACATGATGGATCTTATGAAGGAAAGGTGATCTCACACAAATACAAGTGTAGCCCTGGTGGAAGATACATCAGAGCAACAGGACAGTGTATTTTGCTCAATGAAAGCCACTCAGAGGAAGGTACAGGAGAACAGCTGAGTACATTTTACAGAGAATACAGTCCTGAGTTGTTTCCACCAACCCCCTCACCATTAGAACTCAGATGACTATTGACAGGAAGGTGGTGGCTGAGATTTCCTGGTTCAATATAAAGAAGCTTTCTCCCATAGGTAACTTTCACTATGCTGGTAGGCTAACATCAGACTGAGACTGAGGAAGCCCCTTATCAGTTTCAAACACACACAGAAATGTTGGATGAAAAACCTAGCCAGCTTCATAAGCAAGATGGGTCAATCCTCAGAAACAAAGAGGATTTTTAAAAATAGAAGAGACCTCTCTCCACAGCTATCTATGTGAGACCGGGACTGTGGGAGAGCACTTTTGTCAGCTGAAACTTTACATGAAGTGAAAGGAGGGCAAAGAGCAGCTACCTTTCTGCTGTGGATAATCATGCATTCTAAGCTCTCACCCTGTCCACAACTCTAGGGCCCAAGTATAATGAAGCCCTAATTTATAGCTCCTTATTAGAGATTTGAAAAATCTCAGAACCAACTAGCTTTTGTTTTCCCACGTTCTCCAGTTATGGGTTTTGTTAAGCAAGTTTTCCTGCCTTTCAGAGTTATGGTTTGACTTTTTAATTTTTGAACTTTTATTAAATCTTGGAAGAAAGATTTAAAGCATGGGCTGGATCAAGCTTCAACCTTTAATTTTTAGGTGATCTTATACTTCAAAGTTTATTTAATTATAGAGGAAGGTAGGTTTAGTAAAGGTTCATTGATGCCCAAGACACACATTTCTTTCTTTTTAAAAGGATAAAGTTATTCTGCTAAAGGGACAGATTATAAGCAAGTTTTTACACTCAAACTAATTGAGACCAGAGGAGGCAGGAATGAAGTGATTTCCTGACAGGCCAACATGCCTTTAGGGAGGATACCCTCACTCTAGCTGGTGAGGGTAGAGGTAGGGGAGAGACAGCAGCAAGAAATGACCCCATAACCCTATGCTATTCCTCTTTTTTCTGATTCCCTCCAAATCCTGACTGGTTGCTAATTAAATCAAGCGAATAGTAAACTTTTCTAGCATCAAAGCAGGCTTTCATTCTCCCATGTCCCTGCACAATCACTACCCCTCCATTTCTTCTTTAACAGAAGCTACCGAACATCTGCTGCAAGCCTTCCTTGTCTTTGTTGTTGTTAAGTGCCATTTAATCAATTCTGACCCATAGCGACCCTGTATAGGGTTTCTGAGGAGCGGATGGTGAGCTTGAACCACCAACCTGGTGGTTCAAACAGACTGCAGTCTGGCGCATTAAATCACAATGCCACACTAAGAGTTTAGATACTACTAAACTCAGTGTTCAGATTTCCAAAAAGAAACAAAAGGAGGTGGGAAAGACGAAGATTTGTGTAGGAAGTTCAAAAATATTAAAGCAACCGCCATGCTGTGTTGTTTGCCTGACTCAGGTCATGGCCTTTTTTTTTTAAATTTTTATTGTGAATTGAGTGAAAAGTTTACAGGGCCGATCATGAGTTTTACATTGAAATAAATCATACACCTTGTTTCTTTACAATGATTATAATCCCCTCCATGTACCATCA
>NW_006408848.1:2588222-2615700 GCF_000296735.1 Chrysochloris asiatica
CTTCCTCTTCTCTCTCTCATCTCCAGGCCAAAGAGAGTTTATGGAACATGGTTGAACTCAGTCCATTTCTTCATTGATGCTTTTCCCCCTCTTCCACTCACTAGTGGTTGTCAGCAAGCTTACATGCCTGCTCATGTGTTCCCTTTGAGTTTCAGTCTTAGAGGTGGGTTTGTCCTGAAGGAGCTTGATTGCTTGCCTTGATGCCAGGCCATGGTCTTATTCAATTGTCTTATAAGAATACGTAAAGTAGACGTTGAAGAAAATGAAGACAGAAGAACTGATGCATTTTAACTGTGGTGCTGGACAAGAATACTGAATACACTGTTGTTGTTATGTGTTGTGGAGTCGGTTCTGACTCATAGCGACCCTGTACAGGGTTTCTGAGGCTATAAATCCTTATGAGAGCAGAAAGCCTAATTTTTCTCCTGAGGAACAGCTGGTAGTTTCAAACTCCTGACCCTAAGGTTAGCAGCCAAATTTGTAACCACTACGCTACCAGAGCTCCTTACTGAATATACTATGAACTGCCAAAAGAATAAACAAATCAGTCTTAGAAAAAAATCCATCCAGAATTCTCCTTAGAAGTGAGGATGGCTAGACTTCGGCTACCTTACTTTGGACACATCTTGAGGAAAGACCAACTGGTAGAAAAGGACATCATGGTAGGTAGAGGGTCAGTGACAATGAGAGGAATCCTCAAAGAGATGGACTGATACAACAGGCACACAAATGGACTCAAATATCCCAACAGCCATGAAGATGGCACAGAGCTGGGCAACATTTTGTTCTGTTTTATAAATAAGGTCAGCTATGTGTTGGAACGGACTCAACAGCAATAAGCAACACTATGTTCTGCCTTAGTCCATGTAGAACTTCAATGGGAAACGACTCTTTTCTACTTCCATAAAAAAAGAAAGACAGCCTGTCCAAGCAACCACTTCTTAATCTGGATTTATATCTATTGTTGAAAACTGTTATTCATCTTATATCTACTCTTATTCCTGTTGCTCAAAAAATTGAAGTAAATGGCCAAATTCCAAACTCTTGGACTAATAACTTATGCTGGGGTAAGTTCTACCATTCAGTTATTTTAAAGGACTTTTTTCAGCTACCAATGAGTTTCCATGCTTTTGACAACACATACAGACAGGTGGACTATGGAAGACCTATTCATCTTTGGAGTTCCTGTTTGGACATGTTCATTTATTAACAATCCTTCATGATATGCCTACAGTGTATGTGGAGGAGACACAAATACACACATGCTAACTCCTCCTAGCATGCTACACTCACTCACACAGGGTATCAGACATGTAAGGCTGGGGAAATACTTAAGGCAAAGAACCACAGCATGACCCTCTCAAAGAGGTGTTGCCCACCGCCCCCTTCCGTAGGCTTTTAATGAACTTAACCAACAACATCTGCCTCAATCCCTCCTCCTCCCTCCTCTCCAAGATCTTTTCTTTCCCCACTAGTCACCAGGAAGATGAAAATTTCCCATTTTTGTACATTTACTAATAGCATAGAAGCTTCAGGGTTTTCCTTTTCTTTTTTCCTAAACTATATGACACTTGTTGAAAGAACATTAACAATATATTCTCAACCCTGTTTTTCTCACATCACATCCACAATTCCTGCTCACTGCCAGATTTTAATGTGACGTTAACTGTACCAAATTTGACAAAATAATATCTAACGACTAGCTACTAGTAAAAAGCGTACAGATTCCCCTTTTCTCTTTTGGAACATATGAGCTCCCTTCCCATTTGTATATAGAGATGAAAATACTTAACCAAAATATAGAAACAGAAAACATTAGTTCAACTATTCCAGTTCAGGACTCACTCTTCCATCGCCCTACTATCTACCAGGGGCTCAGAGCCATCTCAGAGGCATACGGGGACTGTCAGGCAAAACTCATCTTCTAGGGTTTGCTTGTGAAGCCCCACGCTCCTACCTTGTCAAGCACAGTTGTCCTTCCCTTTGCATGGAATGGAGTCTTAATTTACCTTCAAGGTGTGGAAGGGCCAGCAGCAGAGTCCAGGGGTTGGTGTTGCTGCTGCCCACCCCTTCCATAGCCTTTTCATGAACTCAGTGACTCAGGGTCCCCTTCCCCCCACTGTCCTCGGATCTCACTCCTCTCAGTCCAGTGATTGCCCATGTGACAATATGATGTGTCCACCGAGACTAATCCCCTATCAATAAGAGCTTTCAGCACACCCAGGACCAGATTACTCTGTCTCACAACCACTTTGCTGACCTTCCCCAGGGGCCACAGAATACTCCCCGAGTGCATACTATTTACAGAGGAGTCGGCATACGCTGCAACACTTGGTGTGATGATTGCACTTCCAAAGTTTGCGGCTTTAACAAAGCAAGTCAGCAACCAATATCCAACCACTCAACCAGGTGTCATGCAAGCCACTGGAAGGAAAAAACGATGCTGGCTTTTACACAAATGCAACTATCAAAATCATTTTTGGGTCCTATAAAATACTACCACCATGACAGAATATTTGTTATTGCACATGCCACTCCTACCACACAATCAAACACATAGTAAATGACAGGTAGAGATGGTCTCCAAGATCCCAGATTTCTGGGGGTTGCTATTAGATTTCTTTGCCACAGATCCTGGGAAGGTAACAGCATTTCATTCTCATTTATTTACAATAAGCACAATGTACTTTATAGGAATGCTTTAAAAATTACTAAAATTAATTCTTAGTGTTTTCAGTCTAGTCTTGACTGATTCTTAACAGAGGCAAATTAAACAAAACTTAGAGAAGGTGCTAAAACTCACTGTTATCAATTCAATTTCAACTCACAGCGACCCTACAAAACAGAGTATGACGGCTGCATCAGGGTCTCAAGGCTGTAAGGCTTTATGGAGGCAGGCGGCCACTGCTTTCTCCCATGGAGCAGCTGGTGGGTTCGAACAGCTGACCTTTTAACTAGCAGCCAAGTGCTTAACAACTATACCAGCAGAACTCCAGAGAAGGTGGCAGGGAACCAAATGGCAAAGTACAGATCTAATCGTCCTCCACTATGCCACCTTTTCTTTTCCTCTTGATTTTAGTCTGTTCCTACAACATTATGGTAAGTACCAAGAGATCATTTGTCTCAATCTCACAACCTTTCTGAGCAGACAAGATAAACAGGAGGAATCCGTGTAAAACACAGTCAGGACAATAACTGGGTGTTCCCAGAGAACTGTTACGTGAATAGAAAGTTGGTTTTCTGAGAAAAGTGAAATCGGCATTGCGGGTAAGAACAAGAATGCTAGGTCATACATATAAAATTAGCCAAAGTATTTTTTCCAGCAGTAAATGTCAAGATGTCTTTCCAAAAGATAAAGCCCTTAACAAACAAAGTCCTCTTCCTCAAAGGATGAGAAGATTTACTTATTTTGAAAAGAAAGATTTTTAAAGTGAAAACTGTGAAGATAACTGTTCTAAATTCAACTATTTCCCTTAGGAATTACATTAACATAAAAATGCACGAAATAAAATATTTACTTTGAGTATTAAAACTTTGAGATGCTTATTTTAAGATGTTAACACTAGATGGGAATCTGAGAGAGCTATGGAGAAAAAAAGGAGAAATGCAAGGAGGTTTCAAAAAGTTCATGGAAAAATGGAATGAAAAGATAATGGAAAATTTCCACAAACTTTGGGAAACCCCTTTGTACCAAGAAGAGAGAAAACAGGCAATGAGCTCAAGAACCAGAGCTTCCAGGTGGAAAAATGTGGCTGGCAAGAAACTGGGAGAAATCAAGTAAGGGTAGATTGATTTCAAAGTTGTTTCAGTCATAAAATTCCAATTATTGCCAGAGAGGAGAGTAATTACAACAATTTCCCAAGTATTTGGTGGATTAAATTCAAGAGGAATTAATTCAGAAAATGAAACTGAATCCATTCTGACGTCTTAATTTCATATGCAGCAATGGATAAATATAAGCATAAGATATAGAAAATGCTCTCAAATCTAATATGATCCATCCAGTTAATTTCCCTTATATCCAACACATGACAGAGCTGAACCAACAGTGTCTGGGGCTGGTTTCTGGTTTTACAAACAAAGCAGCAGAGAATTACATCAGCCAAAAGTTACTCCCCACTCTTGGTTAAGGAGGCAGACAATTCAAACATTGATTTTAGTCTTTTACTTAAACCCTGCCTTATCTTTCATTTTCCACAATAAGTTCTTAAAACATGATGTATTTTATGTTAGCAAGGTGAGGACACCGCTTATAACTTTTATAAGAAGAGATGAAATGAAAGTCAAACTCATGTAAAGAGCATGACCTGAGTCAGGCAGGGTGTGTGGTTCTCAAATCTAGACTAATTAAAAGCTACAGGCCCATGGGCAGAGTTTAACATCTTCTGTGTCTCAATTTCCTGAACTGTAATGAGAACATTACCGCTGCACTGAGTTCCTAGGACTGCCATTTCAAAAAAACCTCATACACACACACAGAGCAGGTGACTTTTTAAAAACAGAAAAGTATTATCCCACAGTTCTAAAGGTTAAATCCAAAATCAAGATGCAGGCTGTGTTGGGTTCCTTCTAAGACACTCAGGAAAAATCTGCTCCATGCCTCTCGCCCAGCTTCTGGTAGCTCCAGACAAACCTTGGCTTGCAGCTGCAAGACACATGGCATCTTTCCTTATCTTCTGGCGCCGTAGCATCTCTTCTATTAAAATAATACAAGCCATACAGGATTAGGAGCCACTTGACTTTAGACTTCTGGTGTGGCAATGTGGGTTAATGTGTTGAACTGTAAAGTAGGCGGTTCAAGTTCACTAGTTATTCCTCAAAAATCCTATACAGGGTCACTATGAGTTGGAATCAACTCCACAGCACTTAACAAAAACTACTCTAATATGACCTTAGGTTAACCTAACTGATAAAATCTTCAAAGACCCTATTTCCAAATTAGGATTTCATCATATTGGGGGGGCAATAATTCAATACTTACTATCTGCCCTGCTTGATTATGCAACAAACTGATCTAGTCCGGTGTGTGAACATAGTTTCCTGTTACAGAAAAGGTTGATTAAAAAGGATCATGAAAACAAAGGCTGAGCTGCTCACAATCCTTTGTGTAATTCCCTCCCCTGCTAGGTTCACTTGATTCATACTTAAAAGGCAAACCACCATACCTGCTCTGGGTATCTGTCAGTGTCAACAGGAAGCTCAAACGAAACACTTGATAGTTGTTGTTGTTGTTAGGCGCCATCAAGTCAGTACTGACTCATAGTGACTCTATGCACAACAAAAAGAAACACTGCCTGGTCCTGGGCCAACTTCACAATTGTTGCCACACTTAAGTCTACTGATAATGCAACTTGGACAATCCATCTCGTTGGGGGTCTTCCTCTTTTTCTCTGACCCTCCACCTTACCAAACATTATATCCTTCTCCAGTGACTGGTCCCTCCTGATAATATGTCTGAAGTATGAGAGACGAAGTTCGGCCATCTTGGCCTGCAAGGAGCACTCTGGCTGCACTTCTTCCAACACAGATAGATCTGTTGGTTCTTTCGGCAGCCCATAGCACTTTCAATATTCTCCTACAACATCATAACTCAAAAGCATCAATTATTCACGGTCCAGCTTTCACATGCATATGAGGTTATTGCAAATACCATGGCTTGGGCCAGGCGCACCTTAGTCCTCAAGCTGACATCTTCAACACTTTAAAAAAAGGTCTGTGCAGCAGATTTGCCTAATGCAATATGTTGTCTGATTTCTTGACTGCTGCTTCCATGAGTGTTCATGGTTTATCCAAGAAGAATGAAGTCCTTGACAACTTCAATCTTTTCTCCGTTGATAAGAATGTTGTTTATTGGTCCAGTTGTGAGGATTTTTGTTTCCTTTACATTAAGATGTAATCTATACCAAAGGCTGTGCTCTTTGATCTTCATCAGTAAATATTTTAAGTCCTCTTCACTTTCAGGAAGCAAGGTTGTATCACCTGCATATTGCAGGTTGTTAATAAGTCTTCCTCCAATCCTGATGCCACATTTTTCTTCACAGAACCCAGCTTCTCAGATTATTTGCTCAGCATACAGGTTAAATAAATATGGTGAGAGAATACAACCTTGTCGCACACCTTTCTTAGTTTTAAACCATTCGGTGTTCCATATTCTGTTCAAATAACTGCCTCTTGGTCCATGTACAGATTCCTCATGATCACAATTAAATGTTCCAGAATATTCATACTTCGCAATGTTGTCCATAGCTTGTCATAATCCACACAATTGAAAGCCTTTGTGTAGTCAATAAAGCAGAAGTAAACATCTTTCTGATATTCTCTGCTTTCAGCCAAGATCCATTGGACATCAGCAATGATATCCTTCGTTCCACGCCTTCTTCTGAATCTGGCTTGTACTGCTCTTGAAAATAAGTATTATAAAACTTAAGATGCTATCAAAGGGCACATTCTTATAAGTCTTGATGGTCTTTCAATTAAAAATCACATAGTTTAATAATAGTAAGGTTTAGAGAAAGTCTTAGAGAGCATTTTAATATGTACAAATATATCTTATTTGTGCTAAGTAAGATATATTAAAAAAGGGAAATATAACTATGTCAAGGTCTTGGTGATTGAAATGATGCTGGAGATAGCATTTTACAATTTTGGAAGACCAAATGTCTTCTTCATTGCAAATACCTTTTTTAAATAACAAAAGATGACTATACACATAGATTTCCCTAGATAGAATACACAGAAATCAAACTGATTACATTTTTGGGAGGAGACAGCTCCATATCATCAGTAAAAACAAGGCCAGGGTCAAACTGGAATAGACCATCAATTGCTCATATGCAAGTTCAGACTGGAGCAGAGCAGAAGAAAATTTAAACAAGTCCACGAGAGCCAAAATATGACCTTGAACATATCCCACCTAACAGATTTGATGCATTAGACACTAATGACCAAAGACCAGAAGAGATGTGGGATGACATCAAGAACATCATTCAGGAAGAAAGCAAAAGGTCATTATTAAGGCAGGAAAGAAGGAAAAGACCAAAATGGATGTCAAAAGAGATTCTGAAACTTGCTCTCCTGGTGTAGAGCAAATGGAAGAAGTGAGGAGGTAAATAAGCTGAACAAAAGATTTCAAAGGGCAGCTTGAGAAGAAAAAGGCAAGCATTATTATGAATGGTACAAAGCCCTGGAATGAAAAACCAAAATGGAAGAACAAGCTTAGCATTTTTCAAGTTGAGGGAACTGAAGAAAAAATTCAAGCCTTTGCATTCAATAGTGAAGGATTCTATTGGCAAAATATTGAATGATGTAGAAAGCACCAAAAGAAGATGGAAGGAATATACAGAATCATTGTACCAAAAAGAAATGATCAATGTTCACCCATTTCAAGTGGTAGCATATATTCAAAAATCACTGGTACTGAAAGAAGAAGTCCAAGAAACACTGAAAGCACTGGTAAAGAAGAAGGCTTCAGGAACTGGTGGAATACAAATTGAAATCCTTCAACATGATGTAGCACTAGAGACACTGCACTCACTCATCTATGCCAAGAAATTTGGAAGACAGCTACCTGGTCAATTTATTTGAAGAGATACACATTTATACCCATTCCAAAGAGAGGTGACCCAACGGAATGTGGAAATCACTGGACAACATCATTAATATCACATGCAAGTAAAATTTTGCTCAAGATAATTCAAATACATCTTTAACAGTACATTGACAAGGAACTTCCAGAGGTTCAAGATGGATTCAGATGAGGATGTGGGACAAGGAATATCATTGCTGTTATCAGAGTGATATTGGCTGAAGGCAGAGAATACCAGAAAGATGTTTACTTGTGCTTTATTAACTACACAAAAGCTTTCGATTGTGTGGATCATGACAAAGCTATGGGCAACATTGTGAAGTATGAGTATTCCGGAACACTTATTGTGCTCATTAGGAATCTGACAAGCTATGGATAACATTGTGAAGAATGGGTATTCCAGAACACTTAATTGTGTTCATGAGGAACCTGTATATAGGCCAAGAGGCAGCTGTTCAAAGAGAACAAGGGGGCACTAAATATTTTAGAATCAGGGACACAGGGATGCATTCTTTGACCAGATGTATTCAATTTGTATGCTAAATAAATAATTTAAGAAGCTGGATTATATGAAGAACATGGCAACAGGATTGGAGAAGACTCATTAACAACCTGTTGTATGCAGATGCTACAACCTTGCTTGCTGAAAGCAATGAGGATTTAAAATACTTACTGATAAAAATCAACAACCACAGCCTTCAGTCTGGTTGCATTTTAATGTAAAGAAAAAAAGTCCTCTCACCACTGGACCAATAAATAACATCATGATAAATGGAATAAATATTGAAGTTGTCAAAGACTTCATTTTGCTTGGATATGCTGCCAACACTCATAAAAGCAGCAGTCAAGAAATCAAAGGATGCATTGCATTAGGCAAATCTGTTGCACAAGACCTCTTTAAAAGGTTCAAGATCAAAGATGTCAGTTTGAGGACTAAGGTGCACATGACCCAAGCCATGGTATTATTCAATACCCTTATAGGCATGTAAATGTTGAACAGTAAATAAGGAAGAATGTAAAAGAATTTATGTATTTGAATACAGTGTTAGAGGAGAATATCAAAAGTACCATGGACTGCTAGAAGAACAAACAAATCTGTGTTGGAAAGCGTATACCCAGAATGCTCCATAGAAGCCAGGATGGCAAGACTTCATCTCTCATACTATCATTATCAGGAGGGACCAGTTCCTGGAGAAGGACATTTTGTTTGGTAAAGTGTAGCGTCAGTGAAAAAGAAGACTCTAATGAGATGGATTGCCACAGTGGTAGCAGTAATGGGCTCAAGCATAAAGACGATCGTGAGGATGGTGTAGTGTTTCTGTTGTGCATACGGTTGCTTATGAGTCAGAACTGACTTGACAGCACCTCACAAGAGCAACTATTTTAAATGAATAGAGAAACAATTAGGGTAAAATGGAAAATTCTCCCAAGTAAGACTACTGAAACCAGATCTTAAGGTATTAATAAGGAGGCCATGTTAATATATTCTTATCAATGGAGAAAAGATTGAAGTTGTCAAGGACTTCATTCTTCTTGGATCAAGTATCAACACTCATGGAAGCAGCAGTCAAGAAACCAAGCGACGTATTGCATTAGGCAAATCTGCTGCACAAGACCTTTTAAAAGTGTTGAAGAACAAAGATGCCAGCTTGAGGACTAAGGTGCACCTGACCCAAGCCATGGTATTTTCAATAACCTTCGTATTCATGCAAAAAGCTGGACAGTGAATAAGGAAGACCGTAGAAGAATTGATGCTTTTGAGTTATGGTGTTGGAGGAGAACATTGAAAGTGCCATGGGCTGTCAAAAGAACCAAAGATCCATTCTGGAAGAAGTGCAGCCTGAGTGCTCCTTGTAGGCCACGATGGTCAAACTTCGTCTCTCATACTTTGGACATATTGTCAGGAGGGATATCATGTTTGGTAAGGTGGAGGGTCAGAGAAAAAGAGGAAGACACCTAATGAGATGGACTGGTCAAGTGGCAGCATCGATGGACTCAAGCGTGGCAACAGTAGTCAGGTTGGCCCGGGATCGTGCAGTGTTTCATTCTGCTGTGCATAAGGTCGCTATGAGTCGGTACTGACTCGATGGCACCTAACAACAACAACAACAGCATGTTGATATAGTGTACAAACCAGCCTTAGAAGATCAGCTCAGACTTCATCATGGCTCTATAATGGATCTGAAGACACATGACAAGGATCGGTCCTTTCCTGTTTCAGCCTGTGACAATCTGCACAGACCTTTTGCCAGTATGGAACAAACACAGTACTCTGGCATCTGGCATGAGCAATGGTATGAATGGACAGCTCAATCCTGCAGGCTTGTCCCTAGAACTCAAATTTAGGAGAACAAATCACCAGAATCACTGAGCCTAAACACCTCCTGCTATAAAAGGGAAATTAAGGCCTGGAACAAAATGAAGGCAATGCTTTAGGAAAGCATCCATGCTTGACCTTGGTCTAGTCTCTCTGCTCCCTGCTACTCCAAGCACTTAACTGGAATTCCCATTTGCCTGTATGTGTATATGCATCCTATCCAGAAACCCAATGCCCTCAAGTTAATTCTGGCTCATTTGTTGTCTAGCAATCCTGATCATAGCGACCCTATAAAACTGCTCCATAGGATTTCTAAGGCTGTAAATCCTTATAGAAGTCAACTGTTTCATATTTCTCCTGTGGGTGGTGGGTTCGAACCACCAACCTTCTGGTTAGTAGCCCAATTCCTAAACCACTGTACCACTGTTGTTGTTGTTAAGTGCCGTCGAGTCGGTTCCGACCCATAGCGACCCTGTACAGGGTTTCCGAGGGTGTAAATCCTTACGGGAGTAGAAAGCCTCATCTTTCTCCCACGGAGCGGCTGGTAGTTTCGAACCGCTGACCTTAAGGTTCGCAGCCCGATTCGTAACCACTACGCTACCAGAGCTCCTTAGTGCTACATAATATATCCTAAGATCTTGAAGTTACCTTAAAGCATTTTATTCTCCTGGATTGATAACTTATCTTTTTTCCCCTATTTTTTCATTGTTGTTGTTGTTGTTAAGTGCCGTTGAGTTGGTTCTGACCCACAGTGACCCCATATAGGGTTTCTGAGGAGCGACTGGTGAGCTTGAACTGCCGACCTTGCGATTCAAACTGACTTTGCAGTCCAGTGCATTAACCCAAGCACTACACCAAGACAGACACATTGTTTTCCAAATATTTAAGAATTTTAGGTGCTTTCAAGAACTTACAACATAGGTAAATTAGGTAATTCTTTTATGAACCACTCTCCTTGGAAACCATATACAGGGTCGCTATGGGTCGGAACCGACTCAACGGCACTTAACAACAACTTAACATTTACATAGCCTTATACAGGGTTGCTATGGGTCAGAATCAACTCGACGGCACCTAACAACAACAACATAAGGGTCCTTGGACTGCAAAATCGGCAGTTCAAGCTTCACCAGTTGCTCCTTGGAAACCCTTTACAGGGTCATTATGAATAGGACCTGAGTCGATGGCACTAAACAACAAGAAACAGTATATTTTTCATAACCTCTCTCTCATTTGATCCTCAAAATATCTCCATGACATAGACAAGGCAGGGATTATTACCCCAGTTTATGTGGCAAGTTAGTTACACTAATTTACCCAGTGGCACAACTAGAGTGGACCCCAGGACTTCGACTCACCATTTTGGACCTAGCTTCTCACTCTATTCATTAAACTACTCATTAGGCACAATGGTTGAAACCAAGGGGGCAAAGATATCTAAGACAGAGTTCAGGCTCTCAGGGAGCTGGCAATGTAAGCGACACATACAGAGGCTACCAAGAAAAGAACTCAGGGGTAAGAAGCAAGGGCTTTTGGATCAGACAGATTTGCATTTGAGACCACGCTCTATCACTTAGTAACAAATAAATATTAGCTGTTTTTATTAATACAGTACAGTGATGAACCCATGTAAAGGAAGGTCCAATGGCACTCATCTTAGGTTTAAAGAATACAGTTTATGCAGAAACTGAATCTTAAAGATGGCTCTACTGAAAAAGGCTGTTGTGCTTCCGAAAGAATCCTTCATTTCATCTGTCCAGCCATGTAGTTATTCAGGGCCTAGTGTGAGCACAGCACTTGACAAAATGATTCTCAGCAGGCCTTCCCTGAATAGAGGGTTTTCCTCCGGCACATAAAATACAAGCTAATTTACAAGTTATAGTACTCACACAACTTTTCAGGGTTTTACCTACTGGGTGAAATGAAGCATATCTGCAGGTCATTTGATCCTAGCTGGTGCTAACAGTTTAAAATAGACCTCAGCATAATGACTTTTGGTAACAAAATAAAAATTCCTTCCTCTAGAGGCCACATTAGAGTTGGAAGTTGAGTGAAGACCCTACTCTCAACAGCAGAGATATTTCAGATTTCAGCTGCATTTGAAGGAGAGAACTTACCTGGCAAATGCTTCTTTGTAGGCAATATTTTCTTACCAAAGGTAGTATAGAGAACCCCACAGTACTATGATTTTGACTTCCTCTCCATTCTTACACCTTTCAACTGACCTGAACCCAGGAGCCAAATGGGCTAGAATTAATGAAGCAGAGAAATGGGCTGGTCTGTGAGCCTTCTTTTGAAAAATGAAAAGGAAAAAGGTTCTGCTGCTAAAGATAAGAAAAAAGTCACCAGATATTGTAACCCATAAACTTGATAATTAGTTCAAATAAATCTTTTGCATGGCAAAATATGAGAAGGAATTGTCTGCTCGTTCCCCTGAAGAACATGACTAAATCCTTTCCACAAAGTTCCTTAATCTTACGCAGAAGGAAAACTATCATCCTTCAAGACCACTCTGAAGCTCTTTTAAAGTTGGCCTCCTTTCTTGGCTCTCACCTGTCTCAGGCCTGCACATAAAGAAAGGAAATACCTCACTGTCCCCTAGACAACCTTTTCTAACTAGGCTTCTGAGGATGGGATAACATTGTCTTCTCATTTGCAATGTGAGGGAAAGAAAACAGAAAAAGAAAAAAACAAAAAGAACCCAAGTCTTTTCAATCACGAGAGACACCACAGTTGCTGAAATGCAAGAAGGGAATGCTCAGGTTTTAAGTTTTCTAGAAGCTAAGGAGTCCTGGTGTAGTGCTGTAGGATAAAACACTGGATAGCAAGGTCAGTTTGAACCCTAAGGTCAGCGGTTCAAACGCACCAGCCACTCTTTGGAAACCCTATACAGGGGTCACTATGAGCCAGAGCCAGCCTGATTGCACTTAACAATAACAAGGTGGCAAGGATGGCAGAGAAAACTCAACCAACAAGAGTATTATATAAAAAGTAAAAATATCTCCAATTCTTAAAAGAATGAGTTCTTCGTGACTAACTTGAGACAGCTCTCATCTGAGGAATTACCTGCCACTTCCCATTAAGTCAGCCACAGGAAATGTCCTCAACAACAGGGTCACACAAATTCAGACACATTTTCTTAATGCTCCTGTGTTAGGGTTAACCAGCTGTGTTGAGTCCATTCTGACTCATAACGACCCTGTATGTGTCACTATAGAACTGCACTCCACAGAGTTTTCAATGGCTGATTTTTCAGAAGTAGATTACCAGACTTTTCTTCTCAGTAACCTCTGGGTGACTTGAAAGTTCAACCTTGTGGTTAGCAGCTGAGTGAATTAACCATCTCACTATCCAGGGACTCACTATAAAACTCATTGAAGTCGTGGGAGAAAGATGAAGCTTTCTGCTCCCACAAAAATATACAGTCTCAGAAACCCTATAACCAGCCACTATGAGTTGGGACAGACTCGTAGGCATCTAACAACAACATTGAAGTCATATCTAGACACAATACTGTGAGGGTTACATGATAGGGTTCATATTCTATAGTGGCCTAATTTCATCCAAGGACAGATCGCAAAATATTTCAAGGCATAGATTGGTACAGGCTGCCTCTTAAATGATCCTCCTTAAATATCATCTCTCACGCCAGAGCTTTTATAGAAACTATATCAAAGCAGCAAGATTATGTTCTGTATCCAGGCTCTGGGTTTTCCTGATAGGTTCTTACATTCCGAGATTCATGCTTTAAGCAATTCATTAATTCACAAATGTAAAACTCATTCTGATTTTAGGGAATACTTGACATGTTTACCTAATACCATAAAAAAACAGACTTATTAAAATGCCTCAAAAGTACAAGAAGCAGGGTTTCAAAAATTATTTTCATTCCCAAAATGATATTGTTCCCAATTGTCATAGATCAATGGCTTCCCAATCAGTCACGCTCTGCCTAAGCAACACAGCAGAACATCAGACTGTGCCTTAAGGCAATTCCACTGGGTTTCTCCAAATAGAGCCCATAAAGACTACAAAGGAAAAAGAAAGATGACAGAATGTATGCACTTTATTTTAGACCTATCCTGATTTCCTTTAGGCTTTGGATACATGACTACCTTTATGGCTGCAATAATTTAGTTTCAAAGACCCAGTATCGAAATTTCTTTTGGGAAGGTGTTTTATATTAAGTTGTCACACAAAAAACAAGGTTCCCCTCCCCCATTCAAGGAGAGCACTGCACTCAGAACAGGAAAGTCACTGTTTTCAAAGGACAGTCACTGTTTTCAAAAACAGGCTTCTGCTGTCAGCGGACCTATTTACACTCTGCTTGAATAGCCATTCTGGCAGGTAATCATCTACTCCCTGGGGTAAAACATTTTGCTCCTATCACTCATATTACCTTGTTGTTGTTATTGTCAGTGTCTCAAGCTCATCAGGCTCCTCGCTCCTTGGAAATCCTATACAGGGTTGCTATGGATTGGAACTGATTCGACAGCACTTACCAACAACAACAACAATACCCAAAGTTATAATCCCATTTGGGAATGGGGTATCTTTGTGATGTTAATGAGGCAGGATTAGTATAGGGTGCATCTTGAATCCATCTCTTTTGAGATATAAAGAGATTTAAAAAGCAAGTTAAAAGAGAGATGGGGTAAAAGAGATACCAGATACACAGAGTGCCAAGGATCCATTGGGCACAAGCTGAAGAGACAAAGACCTTCCTCCAGAGCCAACAGAGAAAGAAAGCGTTTCCCTAGAGATGAATTCAGACTTATAGTCTCCTAAACTGTGAGAAAATAAATTTCTGTTCGTTAAGACCACTCACTTGTGGTATTTCTGTTACAGTTGTTGTTATGTGCCATCGAGTTGGTTCCAACTCATAGCGACTCTATGTAGGGTTTCCGAAGAATGGCTAGTGAATTTGAACCGCAGACCTTGTGGTTGAAACCGAGCTTGTGGCCCAGTGCTTTGTCCCACAGCACCACACCAGGACTCCTTCTGTTCTAATGATGTTAGGTAACTAAGATACCAACTGGGTCACCAATTTGAAAGATGCAATGTCATCAAAAAACATATGGTTGAGTGTTGTTTTTCTAATTTCACTGTAGCCACCACAACATAGGAGTCCTGGTGTGATGCTGTAGGGAGCACTTGACTACCAACCACAAGGTTGATGGTTCAAACCCACCAGCTGCTTCTCATATATAATGGTGGTGTGCCATGGAGTGGGTTCCAACTCCTAACAACCCTACATAAGGTTTCCAAGATTGTAAAGGAGCAGAAAGCCTCATATGAGATTTCTTAGTTATCTACTGCTTCTATAATAGAAATACCACAAGTGGATAGCTTCAACAAACAGAAAATTATTCTCTCAACTGACTGGGAGGCTAGAGGCCCGAATTCAGAGCACCAACTCTTGAAAAAGGTCCTTATCTCCTTTCAGGGTCTGTAGGTCCAGCATTCCTTGGAATTCTCCATGTGTCTTGGCATCAGTCTTCCCATGAAGCTTCTCAGTGTAGGAACCTCCAGGTCAAAGGACGCACTCCACTCCCGGCTCTTCTTTCTTGGATGTTGTACTCTTGGTCCCTCTATTTTGTTCACTTCTCTCTTCTCTTATCTCTTGTAAGATAAAAGGTGTTGTGTATCACACCCCTGGGAATTTCCCTTACATTCCCCTTCAGGATTGTTGTGGGATAAGGGTGGCGTCCTGGTGTAGCACTGAAGAATAAGCACTGGACTACTAACCACAGTGTAGGTGGTTCAAAGCCACCAGCTGTTTCTGGGAGACCCTATATAGGGTTGCTATGAAATGTAACTGACTCAATGGCACTAAACAACAGCATCATCCTATCCTTACTCCTCTTACTGGTTTATCACATCAGATCACATCATGGAGTATTATCTTCATATAACTGCCAAATCACTGAGAATTATGGTCCAGCCAAACTGACATATATGTGGGGGATACACAACTCAATCCATGACACAAGGATAAGCAAAAATATTGCTATAATATCATAGAAACTTTTATTAAACCAAAAAAAAAACAAAATGTTTCTTGGCATATCCTCCATCTGGGTCTATACATTTCAGAAGACAGCTTTCCATCTTTCCTGGAGAATTCTGTGCTCTTCCACTCAGACCATGCTGAAGCAACAGTTTTGGCATCCTCAAGAGACTCAAATTGTGCTCCCATTTAACTGTTCTTTGAGTTTGGGGAATAAAGAGTCTAAAGGGGTAAGATCAGAGTTGTCTTACGATGGCCCTTGGTACCTACCAAGAATCAGTAGTTTCACTATCACAATAGGAAAAAAAAAATTCCTTGGCACAACTTTCCTGGCCTTTTTCTCAGCAATGCTTACAACTTCTTACTAACAGGGCCCCGTGATCACCCAGGGTCCTATGAAAAAATCTACCACGATTACCCGCCTTTGGAATTAAAAAAAAATTGCTCTTGTCGGCTGAGCTGACCTCTCAGCCTTAGATTGAACTAACTCAGCAGCACAACTTGGGAGTCACTGTTTTGATGTGACATTTTTTTTAAAGGCACCTAATGAGATTAAGTCAAGTGTATTATTGAGAGAACCTGTCTGTGCTGCTGTTGCGTTTAAGTGCTATTGAGTTAGTTCTGACTCATAGTACCCCTGTACAGAATTTCTGAGGAGGAGCTGGTGGGTTGAACTGCCAACCTCATGGTTCACAGTCCAGGAGTCCCAGCACCATTAATTACAGACACATATTTAAACATGTCTTATTTGGAGTAAGTCCATGCATGTATAAAACTAGAACCCTAATAGCAACATTTTACCCTCATATACTGTACTAGGGGTTTTGGTGTGGTGCTGTGCGTTAATGTGCCAGACTGCACAGCCATTTGAACTGCAAGGTCGGTGGTTCAATCTCACCAGCTGCTCCTTGGAAACCCTACACAGGGATGCTATGGGTTGGAATCGACTCTAAGGCACTTGACAACACAACAACATAGTGTACTAAGACTCCTGGTGTGGTGCTATAGGATAAGCACTAGACTGCAAACCCCAAAGTAGGCAATTCAAACTCACCAGCTGCTCCTCAGAAACTGTATACAGGGTTGCTATGAGTCTGAACTGACTGGACAGCAGTTTACAACAACATACTGTGCTATGTATTTTCTTATATAAGGAGGCTTCAAAAACTTGTTGGAAAAATGGATTTAAAAGATAATGGAATTGGCTCAATCTACTAATTCCCCAGCTGTTCATGGTGTTTATAGTCACTCCACATTTTGTTTTAAAGTCTGCCTCTCTTGTCTTTTTACCCTGCCTAATAAAAAACTTTTTACTTAAAAAAGATAATGGGATTTTTCCATGAACTTTTGAAGGTCCCTCATATACAATCAATTCATATCTAGACAATATGTTGTTGTTGTTGTTAAGTGCTGTGAATGATGCTATCAATTTCGACAGAAAAAAGGTTCCCCCCACCCCTGATCTATACCTCTTGAATTTTCCACTGAGAAGTACATTTGTAGAACTAGAAATCCACATGAAAGCAATCATGGTTTTGAGGAGCTTAGTTTACAGGGAGAGGGTGGGAACCATAGAGCACATAGAGAGATGGTAGAAATAATAGCTACTTATGTATTCTTAGAAACTGCCTTAGCAAAAAGTAAGGTCACTTTCCCATTCCCCACTTTCTCATTCCGGACACACACTCTTTCATATGCACTTACAGTGAACCATCAACTCCTTTGTTACCACTGTCACTCACAGTTCTGTAACTCACTTACAGAAAGCTACTTTGTTGGGAAAAGGACATATCAGCTAATCTTCAAATCCTTTTGAGTGCAAAAGCAATTCCCTGCAGGGTGCATCATTAGTTTTGTTTTTTTTTTTTTTCTGTGTTTCCTAAGTCTTCACCATTCCCAAGGCATACACACAGCACCAGGGACCCATCCAGACAAGTCAGAATTTGTAGGACTGGCATTTTCTGCATTGATGCTGTTTTCCCCATCTCCCCTCATCAGCCCTACTCCCCTATTCCAGACTTGAAAAACAAGGCCCTGAGCAATCGCGTGGATGTACAGAAACTAATCCACACACCAAGCAGCTGTAAAACATCAGTTCTGAAAACATCCTAGGTTGTGGCCAAAGCCTGATGTGCCCTTTGGGTATTCTCTGGGGCTGGCTTTTAAACCCACAAAGAAGGATGAAGCTGAGAAGCAGCCAGGGCCTTGTTATCAGGCCACATCCCAATGGGGAGATACTTGTTGTTGTTGTTAAGTGCCGTAGAGTCGGTTCCGATCCATAGAGACCCTGTATAGGGTTTCCGAGGAGTGACTGGTGAGCTTGAATCACCAAACTTGCAATTCAAACGGCTTTGCAGTCTGGCACATCAACCCACAGTGCCACATACCACAGCATGCTTAATCCTCTTGTTGACCAAATCCACAGAGCTCTTGAATCAAATTCCATAAATTCATCTACCTTACATGTCTTCTGCTGTACTGTCTTGGGAACTGTAGCTACAAAAGTGAATCCTTCAATAGCTTATGCCTTTGTCAGGTGCCCTCAAGTTGGTTCCAACTCATAGCAACCCTATACACAACAGAATGAAACACTGCCAAGTCCTGCACCATCCTCACAATTGGTCAGTTTGAGCTCATTGTTGCTACCACGGTGTCAATCCATCTTATTGGGGTCTTCCTCTTTCCCACTGACCCTCCACTTTTCCTAGTATGTTCTCCTTCTCCAGGGACTGGTACCTCCTGATAGTATGTCCTAGTACAAGAGATGAACTCTCACCCACCTTGCTCCTAAGGAGCACGCTGGCTGCACTTCTTTCAAGGCAGATTTGTTCATTCTTCTAGAAGTAGCTTATGGTCATTTGGCATTTGCTAGAATAAATATTGACAGGAAATTCTATAGTAAGCTAGGTTTGTCCTTAGTATTTGGATGAGAAGCTGGAGGCATCCAAGTATTTTCTATTTCACTGTCTAAAAGTATTGTTGTTGTAAAGTGCCACTGAGTCGGTTTCGACTCATAGCATCTTTGTAAAGGGTTTCCAAGGAGCGACTGGAGGGTTTAAACCACTGAACCTACTGTGGTTCACAATTTAGTGCTTATCCTACAGCACCACACCAGGAGTCCTGTCTAAGACAGGAACTCTTCTCTGGTTTCACTACCACTAAATTAATTCAGGTCATCAGCAGCTACCTCCTGTTCTTCCTGCAATTAATCACATCACCTCCCAAGCCATTCTTTACACTGGAGCCAGAGTCATATTTCAAAGCCCAAATCTGATGTGGTCCCTCTGTCTCCAATTTAAAAATATCAGTGAAAGGTTCCTCGTGACAAAAATTTGACTAAAGTTCAAATCACAATGTTGTTTGTAATCACTCCTCAACCCCATTTGGCCATACTGCAAAAGTAGTACTCCCAAATCACCATGCATGACCCAGCTCCCCAGGACTTTGCACAAATACTCCTCCTCCTGCCTAGGACACAATTCTCATCATTCCTACCCTCCCCTTCACCCATTACTAAATGCAGTCCTTTGTGTTTGGGCTTAATGATCACTTCCTCTGCAAGTCTTTACAACTACACTAGACCAGGCTAGATAATGCCTTTCCTCCAGGTTCCTGCTGTCAAACACGCTACCACATACTATAATTGCTTGTTAGCGCTTACCTCTCTCCTTCATACAACTTGAGAACTAGAGAAGAAGAAAAAGAAAGAAATCAAAGTACATGAACTATGACTTATCTCTGTGTGTTTGTTCTTAGCATAGTGCCTGATGGCAGCAGAGGATCACTTATTGAATGGAAGGTGTGCTTGGAGGCATCAATGGAAGGTTTCGTGGTTTGTTTGTTTGTTTGTTTGTTTTTTAAAAGGGATCATATGCATCTTGAAGGAATAAAAATGGTTTAACCAAGGCTTGGAAAGGCCCTCTTATCACCATGATGCTTTTTACTCTGGGAAGACTCTCACATTTAAGTAGATACCAACCCCTGCACTGATCTGTTAGCCATGTCCTCTTACACCCGTCAAAAGTCAGACTGCAAATTTTCACAATCAAAAGGACAGTACTGAGCAAGCCAATTTTTAAGGTTTCATGATTTCAAAGGTACTTTTTTCTAAGTGTGTATGCGTAACTTTATCTTTCTTTAAAGGGAAAGATTATTACATACAAGATAAAATACAGAATACCTGAAGATTGCGCATGTCAAAACAAACAGAGTTATACCAGTACATTCATCAAAAAAGGTAACACATATCCCAGCAGCTTTTAGAAACTTTGGGAGGGGCTGGGAATCAAGGACATAAGTAGGGTTTTAAGCTAATTAGTGGAAAAGCTCTTCTACCTATGCCCCCATGTGACTGTGATGGATGATCATAGCTCTGTCATTTATCTTTTGGAGTGAAACCAGAGAATTCAGGCAGATCCCACTGAGCATTGCTACCCAATCCATCCCCAGGAGAGAACACTGAGAGGTCAGCATGGATGTGTGTATGTGTATGGGTACTGTGTGTCTGCACACTCACATATGCGCACTTACATGCACATCATGCCTGAATTTATTTCCTCCTTCCTTCCAATCCAACATGTTTTAGGGGGGCTGGGAAGTGTGAGGTTGATAAGCAAAACAGAATTGTTCAGCATTTTCTGCTGATTAATCTGCCCTACACTGACCAGATTCTGTAAATTGAATAGTCTAAAAAGAAGCCACAACTCCTACCTAAGTTTCTGGCTTCTATGCACCTGCTGGAGGGTGGTAGTGACAGAGGAAGAGGATGGAGCCTTCTTATCAACCTAATACTGCTTCATCCACAATTAGGAACCACACAGTCCATGGTTCAAGTCCTCCAGCTGCTCCATGGGAGAAAGATGAGACTTAAAGCCTCGGGAACAGGGTTATTATTAGTCAGAACCGACTTCACAGCACTAACAACAACCTTAACAAATGTACACTGGGTTGTTGTTGTTAAGTGCTATGGAATCGATTTCAACCCATAGCGACCCTGTAAAGGGTTTCCAAGGTGCAGCTGATGAGCTTGAAACACCCACCTTGAAACGGCTTTGCAGTCTGGCGCATTAACCCACAGCGCCATACCAGGACTCCTGTACATTGGGTAGGTAGATCATATTCTGGACATTATTAATTTTGATTTGCCTTAATTTGAGGCTTCCCAAGATTAGCTTTTATTTTTGTCACTTAACCAAAAGATTGGGGGTTGGGCAGAGCAGTGTTTCAGTTGAAAACCAGACCAGAGCTGAGTGCCTCTGACATTACCATCCACTCAAACAGAAGCCGAGAAGGTGGGCCACAACAACCAGTTAAGTGCATTAAGGATCCTTCTCCTTTCTTCCCTACAAATCCCACATGTGCAACTAATGAGACAAACCCTAGAGACAGAGACAAACTGCACTAAGAACAATAAGTATATTTTGATTTACAAGAGTCAAAAAAGTTTTTGTTTTTTTTTTAATTACCCCTAAATAAATTAGGAAGGTTTTCCCATGAATTCTTTGATGCTATAGATGCCCTTTTAGCATTTTAAGTAATTGGATCACAAACTTCTGATTTGCACGCAGTGTGTTTAAGGCAAGGGATATACCTTATCAAACTAGACACACAAAAATCTGTCTTAGACGTCCAACTACTTTAAAAAATAAAATAAATTCCTATGTTAATAATTACCTTCAAAACATGGTAAGAACAGTTTTTGTAATAATTTACAGCTAAGATTACCCACATATATTCTAGGCTTATGGATAATACACAATTTGTGTTTTGCTTTGTTTGGTTGGGATAAGGATGTAGAAACGAAAATATAAGGAAATGCACTCAATCCAACAGTAGTTTCAAACTGTTCTTTGCTTCCAGAAAGTGTTTCCAGGTTCCCACAAACAATAACTGTCTAAAAGGTAACCAATTCATTGTTTGTATCTTTTGTTTTTTAAATGTTGAATAAACTGTCTAAAAGGTAACCAGTTCATTGTTTTTATCTTTTGTGTTTTAAAAGTTGAGGTGCTGAAGATTTTGTTTTTAACAAAGTGTTCTGTTGCCAAAAAAAAAAATTAAAGTTCGTAAGCTATTGTTTGGCAGGTGCCAAGCAGTCTCTTCAGCAGTCTCTGTACAAAGGAAGGCTACAGGAAACAACCCTTGGCAAGACACTTGGGAAACCATTCCTTGGGGGCCCTTCACTCCTGCTAAGACTTCCAAGAGTAATTTACTAGCATTCCCACCCACCCACTGCCATCAAGTGGATTCCAACTCATAGCTGTCCTATAGGGCAGAATAGAACTGCTCTGCTCCTTGGAGACGGTAAATCTTTATAGGAGCAGACAGCCTCATCTTCCTCCTACAGAGCAGCTGGGGGGTTTGAGCAGCTGACCTTACAACCACAGCCTGATGCCTAACCCACTGTTCTACCAGAGCCCCTTCTATATTAAGAAACATCAATTAAAACCCAATTATCAATTAAACAAATCTACAGATGCTTTTTAATTGGTTTTAACAGGTTTTTTTACTATCAAAAAAGTCTATGTGAAAAACTGTGATGGTAAAACACCAATCTCTCAAAGATCAGATAATTCCCCATTGTATGAGTAAAAACAAAGTCATAGAACCACTATTTCAAAATTGTAATACACCTCAGCTGGGGGTGGGTGGTGGGGGGGGGTGGTGGAGGAAGGCAATGAAATGGACTCCCCTATGCTCGTTTTCTCTACTTTTGCATATGGTTGAAATTTTCCATAATAAAGTATGTTTCTATTTTTTGTTTAAGTTTCAGCTAGCCAGATATTACAGCAGATGCTAATCAGGCCCCTCAACCACAGCCCAGAAGGTATGGGTGAGTTGTTTCAGGGTATCAGTCCTCTCTAACCAGTCTATTCTAGCATCCAGAAGAACTCCCATTGTTTGTTTGTTTTTGCCTGCACTCTATACCAGGGGCATTGTGGAACCTGATCACCCAGATACAAATAACTGTGGTTCAGCACATCCTCCAGATCAATGATTGAAAGAAAGCCAGCCCAATTCATCACAAATCCTTTTCCCTTCCACTTCACTTGGAAACTCTAAAAATAGCAAAACAAATAAGCCAAAGACAATGTGACTAAGGTAAATTCCAGCAGAAATACAGAGGCACATTACTGAGTTAAGTCAGAGTCAGTGTAAATAATTTTGACTCCTTGTTTAGTCAGGTGTGCTAAAAAGAATCACCACTAGCACCACTTCCAACTTTCTCCTCCTCTCTCTGAATCAGGCAGGACAACATACTAGAGTGGGAATGTAACTTGGAAAAGCACTTGACAAATACAATTAATTTAATTACCAAGAAATCTAATAAAAATGAAACCACTTTATTTTAGACCAACACAACAATCAATATCAACCTGGGCTTATAAAACTCTTTGGGTCTCAGTGTATTCCTCTATAAAAATGAAAATGGTCTCCCTATGAGTTACGGCACCCCCAGGGCTACCAAAGACAAAACAAACAAACAAACAATGCAGTAGTTAAAAATGAAAAATGGTACCAGTCAGACTGCACTATAGTATTTGTTCTATACAAAAAACAAAACTTGTTCCTTACAAAGTTTCCTAGGACAGTTCCTCTCCCCCATTCCACACACTAGTTTAAAAGGAAATTCACTTCAGGAAATAATCATCAAGCACCTATTATAATTAAGTAAGTATTCTAGATAATATAGGCAAAGATTGAAGAAATAATGAAGGGGCTTCAAAATGCTTGTGGAAAAAAATCCCATTATCTTCTTATTCCATCTTTCCATGACCTTTTTGAAACCCCCTCATATTTAAGGTATACAATTAAAAAAATTTTTGACATATGTATTCACCAGGTAAATCATCACAAGAGAGATAGCATATCCATAAATTTTAAAAGTTTCTTCCTATACCTTTGTAATTCTATTCTCAAATTCTTCTCCCTTCTCCAATCCCAGATAACCACTGATATGCTTTCTGTCACTGTAGACTAGTTCGAGTTTCCTAGGGTTTTATACCAACAGAATCATATATTCAGATATTTTCTTGTCTGGCTTATCTCACTCTGACAAAATTATTTTGAAATCCATCCACATGGTTGCATGCTAACAGTGCATTCGTTTTTAATTGCTAAATCCATTGTATATCACAGTTAGTTTATCCATTCACTTGTTGATGAGCATCCGAGTTATTTCCAGTTTTGGACTATTCCAAATAAATTGGTTTCGAACATTTATATACAGGTGTATGGAATGGTCAGGTGGGTGGGTGCTTAAGTTTGTGACTTTTGCTTTAAGCTATTCAAGTGGATATATGGAGTCCTGGTGTGGTGCTTCAGGCTAATGCACAGGATTGTCAGGTCGGTTTGAACTGCAAGGTCAGCGGCTCAAGCTCACCAGTTCAAGCTCACCAGTTGTTCCTTAGAAACCCTATTCAGGGTCACTATGAGTTGGAACCGGCTCGATGGCACTTAACAGCAAAAGTGGGTATATAGTAACATTTCATTGGGGTTTTACTTGACTTTTGTCAACATCTAATAACGTCGGGCATCTTTTATCTGTTCATTAACTATCTGTATATCTTTACTGTTAAGTTGTCTGTTCAAATCTTTGCATATTCTTTAAATCATAGGTGGGGAACGTCTAGTCTGCAACCCACATAAGGCCAGTGAAATCACAGCCTGCCAAGGCAACCTGAGTTCCAATCATCCCATCATTGTTAAGTGCCATCGAGTCAGTTCTGACTCATAGCGACCCTGTACAAGGTTTCCGAGAAGCAGCTGATGAGTTTAAACCACTGACCTTGCGGTTAAAACCGACCGTGCAGTCCAGTGCATCATCCTGCAGTGCCACACCAGGACTTCAGCCATCATATTGGTGGTTGGTGGTTATGTGTCGTGGTTCCGACACATAGCGACCCTATACAACGTTTCTGAGGCTGTAAATCTTTATGGGAAAAGAAAGCCTCATCTTTCTCCCGTGGAACAGCGGGTAGTTTCGAACTGCTGACCTTGCGGTTCGCAGCCCGATTTGTAACCACTATGCTGCCAGAGATCCCTTAGCCATCATATTAGGGATGAATTAATTTTTTGACCAAATATACCTGGCTAATTTAAAATTGATAATTTTGTATGACCTGCAAATGATGTTATACTTAAATGGTCCTTGGTGGAAAAAAAAGGTTCCCCACCCCTGTTGTGGAGCTGCGGTTTAATGAACTGCGCTGCAATATTGGTTTGAACTGTAAGGTTGGCGGTTCAAGCTCAGCAGCTGCTCCTCGGAAATCCTATACAGGTCGCTATGAGTTGGAACCAAACTTAACAATGACAACAAACCCCTGTTTTAAATGATGAAACTTTAAATGGCTTGTTTCATCATTTTATTATAGCTGCAAGAGTTCTTTATGAATTCTAGACACAATTCCTTTGTCAGATATATGTTTTGCAAATACTTTCTTCCAGTTACTTGCCTTTCATTTTCTTAACAGTACCACTTGAAAAGCAATTTACTATTTTTTTCTTCTTTTACTATTCATTCTTCTTGTGTTGTATTTTAGAAAGCTTATATTAGGAAACCCAGAACATATTAAAAACAATTCTTCTATGTTTTCTTCTAGAAGTTTTATGGTTTTAGCACTTACATTTATTAGTTTTACAACCCATTACAAGTTAATTTTTGTCTATGTGTGATGTAAGAATGAATAAGACTTGCACTTTTAGGCAACTGTTACATCATCATTCATTGGAAAGATTTTAATTTCCCCATTAGCTCACATTGAAAATTTTCTTAAAAGTCAACTGACCTTATATACAAGGGAATTTCAAAAAGTTTGCAGAAATGTGCAATTCAAATATAATGGATTTTTCCCAAGTACTTGCTGAAGTCTCTTTATGGGTTAATTTCTGGAGTCTATTATGTTCCACTGATTTATCTGTCTATCTTGTTAATACCATACTGCTTCAATTACTGTAAACTTCTAACTCTTGAAATCAGGTATTCTATGTCCTCCAACTTTCTTCTTCTTTTAAAAATAATTTTGGCAAGTCTAAATCCTTTGTATATCTATATGGATTTTAGAGTCAACTTGTCAATTTCTACAAAAATCTCTGCTGGGATTTTCATTGAATTTATACATCCATTTGGGGTAACTTATCACAGCACTATTAAGTCCTCTGATCCATGCAGAAATACAGTATTTATTTCCATTTATTTAAACTTTCTTTCATGTCTCTCTGTTTTTACAATTTTGCTGTGTAATAATCTTGACATCTTTTGTCAAGTTCATCTGTAAGTATTTTATTTTTTAACACTAGGGGCTTCTGGTAGCATAGTGGTTACGAATCGGGCTGCGAACTGCAAGGTCCGCAGTTCGAAACTATCATCAGCTGCTCCGCAGGAGAAAGATGAGGCGATCTGCTCCCGTAAAGATTTACAGCCTCGGAAACCCTGTACAGGGTCGCTATGGGTCGAAACCGACTCGACGGCACTTAACAACAACAACAACACTGTGTAAGTGACGGAGTACTGGTGTGGCACTGTGGGTTAATGCACTGGACAGCAAAGTTGTTTTGAACTGCAGGGTCAGTGGTTCAAGTTCTCCAGCTGCTCCTTGGAAACCCTATACAGGGTCGCTATGGGTTGGAACCAACTTTATGGCACTTAACAACAATTATAAGTGACATTGGTTGATGGAACTAGATGTTAGATAAAAAATCCCTCTGGTATCTCCTTTCAATATGATTGTTTCTTGTTAGTATAAAGAAATAGAATGTGTTCTTCTATACTCGTGTAATCTGTAATCTTGATTAAATTCACTTATTTTCTTTTTTGTAGATTTTGTTGGATTTTCTATATGAACAATTATGTTGTCTGTGAATAAAGACAGTTTTACTTCTTACTTTCCAATGTAAAGTCTTTTGTTTCTTTTACTTGTCTTTTTGCACTAACTAAAACATCTAGTACAAACGTGGCATAGAAGAAGTGAGATGCTTACCTTGTTCCCACTCTTAATGGGAAATGCATTCAGCCTTTGTTATATGTTAAGTATGATGTTGTTGCTGCTAAGTTCCATTGATTTGGTTCCAACTCATATCGACCCTGTATAGGCTTTGCCAAGGAACAACCGGTAAGTCTGAACCACCGACCTTGTGGTAAAACTGACCTTGCGGTCCAATGCTGATCCTACAGTGCCACAGCAGGACTCCAAGATAAGTATGATGTTAGATTGACAATGTTTCCTTCTATTCCTAATTTTCTCAGAATTTTTATCACAAATGAATGTGAGATTTTGTTAATTTCTTTTTCTACATGTTCTAAGACTCTCATATGATTTTCCTTCTTCAGTCTGTTAATATGGTGAACGTAATGGTTAGATTTCTGTGTCAACTCAACTAGGCCAGGATTTCCAGAGGTTTAGCTGTTGGTATGTGCTTATTCCCATGGTGATGAAACCTAATACAGGCACAGTTAGTTCTATGATGAGAGGATATGAGCAGTCAATCAATTAAAACAATGTTTCCTTGGGGTTGTGGCCTGCTCCCAATATAATGGACACATGGGAGGGACTCTCTCTCTTCCAATGGG
>NW_006408848.1:2615840-2620568 GCF_000296735.1 Chrysochloris asiatica
AGATAGAAATATAAATATATGTAGTATAAATACATACATACACACATATACATATAGCTTATATATCTCTGTAGCTCTGGTAGCTCTGGTAGCATAGTGGTTACAAATCGGGCTGTGAACCCCAAGGTCAACAGTTTGAAACTACCAGCTGCTCCGTGGGAGAAAGATAAGGCTTTCTGCCCCCTTAAAGATTTACAGCCTCAGAAACCCTGTTTAGGGTTGCTATGGGCTGGAACTGACTCAACGGCACTTAACAACAACATATATAGCTATGTATACATACATACATCTGTATATGTTTCACTGGTTTTGCTTTTCTAGAAAACCCAGCCTAAGATGTAAATGCTTAATCAGTCTTGTATTCCTGAGATCATGGCATGTTATCATTTTTATACACTATTGGGTTTGAGTTGCTGAAACTTGTTTAAAATTTTACATCTAGGTTCATAATAATATTTGTCTCTTTTACTTCAACCTTTTTTTTTTTCCTTTCTGATTTTGGTATCATGGTAAGACTGTCCTCAAAGAATGAATTGGGAAGTGTTCCTTCCACTTAGTTGCCAGAAAGAATTTATTTACAGTTGGTATTCCAAAATCTTAATCCCAACTTGCTGCTAAAATGATTCCTACTTTTAATGATCCTATTTAGGGTTTCTGAGATGCAAATCTTAACAGAAGCAGATAGCCACATCTTTCTCCTGCAGAACAGTTGGTGGGTTTGAACTGCTGGCACTGCTCAATGACTAGCTCACAGTGCCACCAGGGCTCCTTACTATATCTTACTTAAATTTGAGCATTCACCAGTAACACTAGGTACCATTTCATCAAACAGTATCAAATAACCCCAAACCCACTATAATATATTTGTCAGATGTTGACTATATAACAGAATGAAAACAAAATTAGTATAGGGAAATATCAAGGAGAGATGAATTCTTACTTGCAAACAGAAGAGGCACAATATTCAAATCACACTTGAAAATAGTGCATAGTCCTATTGGAACACAGTGCTGTTGTTTGACTTGTGTGGTACTGATGCAGTGCCAGGTACTATTCTAGAACCTGGGGATGTAAAGATGACCAAGGCATGAGCCCCTGCCCTCAAAGGGACCCCTAGTGCAGCAGTAGTGGGAAGAGATGATACACCTAACATTAACATAAGTTAGAGAAGTGATCTTCTACTTGATTAACTTGTAATTCACCAACTTAGAAAACTCAAAAGTAGACAAGCAGCTTTATATGCTAATATGTCAATCATCTCTACACCATCCTTGTCCCTTATTTAATAAACCGTCTAGTTTGGAAACTGTCAAACCTGTTTATCATATTCTTTTGGAGACTCTTTCAGATCCTAAATTCCTACCTAATTCCTAGAAAATGAATGAGAGGATCTAGACTCTCTCCTTTGTACATCAGCTATTCCTAAATACTCAGTCTGGGAATATTGGATCTCCATGGTGTCCCAGTCTTTCTACACAATACATCAGACAGCTTATCAGTGGCCCAAGCTAACTGACTCATAGTTTCTACCCAAAGATCCTGCAAATGGGATCAAAAAGGCACATCTAATGACATCTTCAAGGCGCTCTGGTAGCATAGCGATTACAAATTGGGCTGCAAACCGCAAGGTCAGCAGTTCGAAACTACCAGCTGCTCCACGGGAGAAAGATGAGGCTTTCTGCTCCCGTAAAGATATACAGTCTCGGAAACCCTGTTCAGGGTCGCTATGGGTCGGAACCGACTCGACGGCACTGAACAACAACAACAATGACATCTTCAAGGAGTCCTGGTGGTACAGTGGGCCATGTACTGGGCTGTTAACCACTAATTTACTGGTCTGCTCCAGTAAAGATTTACAATCTTGGAAACCCTAAGAAACAGCTCTACTCTGTTCTATAGGGTTGTTATAAGTCAGAATCGACTCAATGGCAGAGGGCAATGCCAATCTCATATGAGCATCTTTCAAAAACCTCAAGCCAGTTATCATCTCCTCTTCAGGCTTCTCTTCTCCCAGTTCCTTCTGCTTTATCAATAGGGACCCAAATCATTATGTGCAACTCTTATTCTATTTTTCTCTTCCACTATTGTTAAATTGTCATATATATTAATCTCCATTTTTATTGATCTTCAATTAACTACCACTTCTAACATTTAGATTTTAAGACCTTTGTTACCACTACCCTACATTTTAAATACTGCTCTTAAAAGAAAAAGGGGGAAAAAAAAAAAAAAACACTTGGAAATATTTATAGTGAGTCTTTTTATAGATCAGTTAATTCTCTTCTGTACCCGTTACGGGGAGTGTAGTAGCTCTATTATGATAAGCACTGGACTGCGAATCACAAGGATGGTGGTTCGAGTCCAGCAGCCACTCTGCAGGAGAAAAATGAGATTTTGTGCCACCCACAAGATGTAACAGCCTCTGAAGCTCTATATGGGTTTGTTAAGTGCTGGTGAGTCAGAACTGACTTAACTAACGGCACTTAACAGCAGCAACAATCTCCTATTATCTCTTCAAGTTCTTCTTCTTTTTTTTTTTTTTAATAATAAGATACTTCTGAAGTGGGGCACACTAGTACATTTTTGTCTCTGGTGCTTATTTTCTTCCCCCACCCACACAAACAACTTTTCCCTAAAAGTCTGCTTTTTTATAGTGAATTTATGCAAACTATTTTTTCTTTATTCCAAATCTGAATTGGATGAGCCTAAACTAAAAATACCTGTATTCCTTGGAGGAAGTAGCCTTAACTTTAAGCATTTTCTAATGGTGGTATAACCATTAAATCATTTAACCTCCCTGCAGGAAGATCAGAAGTCTTTTAAGGCTCCCAGACTCAGTAAACAGTATGTTTTCTTCTGTGTAAATTCCAAAAGTACCACTGCTAATCCAAACAACAGCTTTTCAAACAGGAGTAAACAGAGGAAAAACTTTCAACTGAAAGGTCATATAAAGAACCTTCCTGAAGTACAAACAATGGCCATGTGTGGCTGCTACTAACTTCAAATATTTTACAGATGCAATGAGATAAGCCCAAATTCATACTCCTTTTCACAGAGACAAATTCAAACAGGGAATTATGAAAGTGGATCCTTAGGAAAAATGCTTGCCAGAGAGTCAATTACACAGCCTAGACAGGTTGAAAATTGAACAAAAGTTGGCACCTAGACCATTGGTGAGGTACCAAATGATAGAAAGAGGCTGAAGAACAAGGTCATGTATACAAGAGCCAAACAAACACTGATTTATCTGTAGTCTCTCAATTCCCTAAAGCCTTTACAACATGCATTGCCTTATTTGATGATATTCTGTGAAATGGAAATTTACCGGGTTGCATACAGAGTCAAACAAGTCAAGCTTGCAAAATTGGTTATCTGAGTTGTGACCCAAAACCAGGTAGGACACTAAACCTATGTACTTACTCCTATATCCACTGAACTAACATTATTCATAAATTATCCTCTAAAACTGCCATTAAACTGTTCTGATTGTTAACTATATTCTCTGCTCCAATTTACCCTAGACAATCATCATTTCGATAATGACATCCTTTAGAGCTGCCTCTATGAGCTAACCACCAAGATTCAACAAAATCTTTCTGATCACCTTTTTACTTCACCCACCTCATTCTTACTACTGTCCAGGCCTCAAGAGTTAACTCCTGACCATCACTGAATGTTGGTGAAATATGACTAAATTCTCCCAGTTACTGTTTGTGAACACACACCCTCATCCACATTCAACTTCGAAGAGTACTTCAAGACTGCAATCATCTCCTTGATCTACATAATTACAATGGGAGGGTGACAATCACAACCCAGAAACCCATACTAGGCACACCTCCTGTGTTCCTGGGTCATTGATGTGTGCAGCATAGTCACAGACATATGGATCATTAGAGTACCAGAAAGCAGTGAAAATCAGGCAAAAGTCACAGATAGTAAAAATGTCAGTTAATCTCATTAGATGCTTGCACTTTAAGAGATGAAGAAACCAAGATTACATCAAAAGCATACCAACAATGCCTGTGCTATACTCCTGCCAAATATATCCTCCATGATTAGCTATAGGTTAAACAAGAAAACAAATCTAAACTGAAAGACATTCTGCCAGACATCTGGCCTGGATTCCTGAGTAATGTTAAATTATGAAAGACCACTAAGAGCTAGGAAACTAAATTCTAGATTAAAGGACACTAAAGAGGCTTGGCAACTAAAAGCAATTCATAAAATCTGATAAGATCCTAGGTTGAAAAAAAAAGTTATAAAGGATTTTACTAGAATAGCTGGGAAAACTGGAATATGGACTCTATATTCTATTATATGTACTGTTTTATATATACTAAATTTTCTGAAAAGGACCATTATATCATGATTACATAGGAGAGAATCCTTATTCTTAGAACATATGTGTTAAAGTACATAACTATGAAGCATCGTGAGGCTTAAAATATCTTAAATTGTTCAGAAAAATATGTGTAGATATTGAAGAATAAAAGCAAAAGTGGCAAAAAGTTAGAATCAGTTACATGTACACATGGGTGTTCGTTATACTATGCCTGCTACTTTTCTCAAGGTTTGTCATGTTTTCAAGCAAATTCTAATTAAGTCTACATGAATCCTTTTTGTTGTTGTTAGGTGCCATCGAGTCAGTACCGATTGATAGCGACCTTAGACACAGCAGAACAAAACACTGCCCGATTCTGGGCCAACCTTACTACTGTTGCCACG
>NW_006408848.1:2621883-2633760 GCF_000296735.1 Chrysochloris asiatica
TGTACCTTGGACTTCTTCCCTGAGTATCACTGGCTCTTGATCATATGCTACCTCTTGAAATGGTTGAACATTAACCATTTTCTTTTGGTACAGTGACTCTGTGTATTCCTTCCATCTTCTCTGGAGGCTTTCTACATCATTCAATAATTTGCCCAGAGAATCTTTCAATAACGAAAGTTGAGGCTTGAATTTTTCTTCAGTTACCCCAGCTTGAGAAATGCTGAGTGTGTTCTTCCTTTTTGGTTTTCTGATTCCAGATCTTTGCACATTTTGTTGTAATATTTGGCTTTACCTTCTCGAGCTGATCTTTGAAATTTTCGGTTCAACTCTTGGACCTCCTCATTTCTTTCATTTGCTTTAACATCTCTATGCTGGAGAGCAAGTGTCAGTGTCTCTTCTGACATCCATTTTGACCTCTTCCTTCTCTTTTGTCGTCTTAATGTCTTTTTGCTTTCTTCATGTATGATATTCTTGATGTCATCCCACAACTCTTCTGGTCTTCGGTCTTTAGTGTTTATAATGTATCAAATCTGTTTTTCAGATGATCTCTAAATTCAGGTGGGATATATTCAAGGTCATATTTTGTCTCTCGTGGACTTGTTTTCATTTTCTTCACCTTCAGTTTGAATTTCATATGAGTAATTGATGGTCTGTTCCACAGCCTGCCCCTGGCTTTGTTTGGACTGATGATATGGAGCTTTTCCATCATCTCTTTCCGCAGATGTAGTCAGTTTGATTTCTATGTATTCCACCTGGTGTGGTCCATGTGTATAGTCATCTCTTATGCTATCTACAGAAGGTATTTGAAATGAACAAATCATTGGTTTTACAGAATTCTATCATGTGTTCTCCAGCATAATTTCTATCACCAAGGCCATATTCTCCAACTACTGATCCTTTTAGATGGGGAGAAATTGAACTAAGATGGGGAGAAATCGAACCAAAATTATCAAGGACAATATAGAGAATTACAGACAACCAACAGAGTGATTGAAAGTGGTATAAAATTTGTTATTCTTATAGCCTTTTCAGAAAAAAATCATCAAACATTCAAAACTTATTCATTCAACTGAATATTATATTGAGAACTTTTGTACCCAGCATTATTCTTTCTAAATGCAACAGTATGCAAAACAAGTTGTTTTGCATATTGCTGCAAAAACAACTGCCTTGTTATTGTTAAGTGCCATCAAGTAAGTTCCTACTCATAGCGACCCTGTATAGGGTTTCCAAGGAGTGCCTGGTAAGTTTGAACTGCCGACCTCGAGGTTCAAACCGACCTTACAGTCTAGTGCTTTATCCCATAGTACTATCGCTCATCTGTTAGTTTGTCATGCTGTGGTGGCTTGTGAGTTGCTGTGATTCTGGAAGTTATGCCTCCGGTATGTTAAATATCAGCAGAGTCACCCATGGTGGACAGGTTTCAGATGAGCTCCAGACAAAGACAGACTAGCAAGAAGGAGTGATGATCTACCTCCGGACATTTAGTCACTGAAAACCTTATGAATAGCAGAGAAACACTGTTAGATAATAGTGCCGGAAAATGAGCCCCTCAGGTTGGAAGGCATCAATGGGCTCAAGCGTGTCAACAATAGTGAGGTTGGCCCAGGATCGGGCAGTGTTTCGTTATGCTGTGTATACTGTTGCTGTGAGTGAGCACTGACTCAATGGCACCTAACAACACCACCGTAACAGGACTCCAGTACCTGTCTTATGAAACTTGTATTTTTAGTTATCTGACAGTAAATAAATATAGCAATTCAGATGATATTGGGGAATGCAGGGGTTGGAGGAGGGGGGAAAGCATTGCTTCTTATATCAGGCTTTGGTGATGTAGTGAAATTCAAACAAGAGCCAGAAGGAAGTAAGGGAGCAAGCCATGTGGGTATCTGAGGAAAGGCATGTACAAAGGCCCTGAGACAGAAGTTGTTGGCATGCTAGAGGAACAGCCTGGAATCACTATCTGGTGCAGTGGGGGTAAAGGGAAAATCATAGATGGTAGTGACGGTGTTCCCTGGTAGAGCAGTGGGTTATTAAGTTGGGTTGCTAACTTCAAGGTTAGCAGTTCAAATTCACCAGCTGCTCTGATGAGAAAGCTTTCTACTCCCGTAAAAATTTACAGCCTTACAGAATCACTGAGTTGGAACCCACTGGATATTATGCAGCAAAAGCAGCAGCAGGGATGGTGGTATGGGAGCTCTGGTGACACACTAATTAAGCACTTGGCAGTTTGAACCCACTAGCAGAATTATTAGAAGAAGAAAAAAACTAGTAATCTGTGCCGAGAAAGATTAAAGCCTATAAATCCCATGGGGCTGTTAAAGTCAGAATTGATTTGACAGCATAGAACAAGTGGTGGTGATAAGGTACTCACCATAAAGAGTCCAATGGTACCTTAACTTTTCATTGTGAATTGGGTGAAGGTGTACAGATTAGTTTTACATTCAACAATTTCTACTGTTTTATCTCATGAATTGCAATCCCCTGAATGTAACATCACTTAGCCTACCTCCTCCTTGTGTTTCCTGTTTCCATTCCTCCCTTCCTAACTCTTCTGTACTTTGTCCTTGGGTAAATGCTGAGCTTTTAATCTCAAATGGTTGCTTATTCTACCATGTGCATACCTCCCTTGTGGTATTATTCCCCTTGGAGTCCTGATGTGGCGCTGTGGGATAAAGCAGTGGGCTGCAAGGTACATCTGAACCACCAGGTTGGCTTGAACCACAAGGTCAGCGATTCAAACTCACTAGGCGCTCCTTGGAAACCTATACAGGGTCACGATGAGTCAGAACCAAATGTATGGCATGTAACAACAACAACATTGTTCCCCTTATAGACCTAGTGTTTGGTTGAAAATTGAGACATAGGGTGAGTTCAGTTCAAGACCTGAAGGATGACTAAGGGCTCTGCCCGTCTCTATGTGACCTGTACTCCTGGTCTTTCGGAGTCTTTGTTCTACATTTTCCTCTCACTCTACCCAGGGCCTTCTAATGTGATTCCTTTTACAGCAGCTGGTAGTGAATGCCAGGCATCATCTAGGTCTTCTGCTCTCAGGGACCAACAGACTGATGTCCACTGGACCAATTGCTTCCAGGAGTCTTTGATCTTCCTCACTCTGTTTTCCTCTGGATGTTATGCTCCATTTTAAGGGCTCTGCAGCCTTTATCATGTGTTAGTTGAAACCACTAATATTTTGAATGACATCAAAAAGTCACCAGTGGTTCTAAACAGAGGAATAACATGAACAGCTTACGTTTTTAAAAGATCACAGTTTATGTGGTGAGAAAAATACGGTCGTGGAAAAATCGTGGATGCAGAGACGGAAGTTAGAGAAGAAAAAGAAAAACAAATCAAACAAAAATAGGAGATACAGATGACAGTGACTTGACCTAAAATAGTAGCAATGAGAGTGATAGCTAGTAGTGCACGTCTGCATAGTTTTACAGGTGTTAGAGACAATGTGATTTGTTGACAGACAGGTGCAGGGTATGAGGAAGAAGTATCAAAGGAAAAATCCAAGGCCTTTGGCCTGAGCACATGGAAGAATGAAAATTGACATTTGTACAATAAGGGAAAACTGTGAGAGGTTCATGCAGGGGTGGGGTGGGAGGGGTGGTTAGGGGGCGGGGATAGAAGTTTGGCTTTAAAATGCTAGGTTTCCAAAGTCTCTTACATAAGCAAGTAACGATAATAATGAAGGGCAGTTGAATGAGTCTGGAATTAGACAGGTTTGCACTACTGATATAGATTCAGGAATCACTGTAAAGATTCCTGAGAGAGATGGACTTTATGACCATGAGACTAGATGAGAAGAAAGGAAGGACTGAGCTTTAGATTATTCTGACTTGTGGCAGCTGAGGAAGGAAGACTCGGCAAAGGAGACTAAGTTGAGCTGACCAATGAGGTAGTTGTTATTGTTTTCCTTGTGGTTAAGTGCTGACTTGGTTCCAACCCATAATGACCTTGTATAGGATTTCCAAGGAGCAGTTAGTGAGCTTGAACCACCAACCTTGCAGTTTAAACCAACTTTGCAGTCCAACCAACACATTAAGGACTGCGCTTTAGATCATTCTGACTTGTGGTAACTGGGAAAGGAAGAATCAGCAAAGGATACCAAATTGGATTGACCAGTGAGTTAGTAGAAAAATTAAATATGTTAAATACATTATAAGTATATGCCTGAAATCCTGGTGTGGTACTGTAGGATAAGTAACTACCATGGTTAATGGTTCAAATCCACCAGCCACTCCTTGGAAAACCTACAAAGGGTTGCTGTAAGTCAGAACCAACTCGTCAGCACATGGTAACAACAGCAACCAGAAGCTGCAGTTAGATATACTTCTAAGCAACTAATGTTGCAAAATATTAATGGTTTTAACACAGAAATGGAGGAATTGATTTTTATTGTCTTAAAGCGACAAATAATTGTCAGATCAGATGAACTGATCCTTTTTAAGGATCATAAGTCCAACTCAACCTTTTCTGGACACAATTGTAGTGGCAAGTCTAAGTAGTAACTTAGAACTGTTTTGCAATTATTTTGTCATATTTCTGTCTACTGAAATGCTCTCCTGCAAATCTCTAGTCAAATGAAGTAAGCAAATTTAAGTCTTCAAACTACACCGATAATCCTCAGTCCCTAGTTGAGAAGATGCTAAATAGTGTCCTTCTAAAAATGGCCACTGCATCCTCGCAGGGGCCAATTCTTTTCCTACTGAATTAGAGTTAACAATTGTTATTAGGTGCCACTGAGTCTGTACCGACTCATACTGACCCTATGCAGCACAACAGAATGAGACACTACCCAGTCCTGGGCCAACCTCACAATTGTTGCCATGCTCATCTGAAACCTGTCCACCATGGGTGACCCTGCTGGTATTTAAAATGCCCGTGGCATAGCTTCCAGAATCACAGCAACTCACAAGCTACCACAGTACAACAAACTGACAGACAAGTGGTGGAGAGTAACAAGAGGACTTGCAAAAAAACAAAAACTGCTATTCGATTTTAAAACTTGATTTCATCGTTTATAAATATCTTCATTAAAAATTCAATTTGAAAACTTTCTTCGAGCAAACCCATCAATGTCCTTGTAAGACGACTCTTAAGTAGTGCAATCTGAGACACCACCATGGGCAAACTCACATCTCATACATAAACAACACAGAACACTGTATTTTCAGAACCTAATCAATCTGATATCACAGATGTTAATAATAAGGCCTTAAGCGAATTTCACATATAGATTAAAATAAAAACTTCTATATACCACATTGCACATTTTAACATTCCTTCTAGAATAGCACATCAGAAGCTACAGTGCTTGGACACTTCTTCCTTCAAAGAAGCCCAAGAGAGAATTCCACATCGAATTTTCAATTCAGCCAAATGTATTCCTCTGATCCAACATGAATTATGTAGCCCATTCAAACCAGAAAGAACATGTTAACACTGTCTGATTTGGAAATAGGCTTATCTCTTCTTTGGAAGCTGTATTTCATGTGTTAATTTTCATATAAATACAAATATTTGGAGCCCCTAGGAAAGAAACCTGGCATCCATTTAAGGCTCAGTTATGTGCACCTTATCATGTGATTGTGATTTCTCTAAAACAAAGGCAACCGTTCCATTAGCTTTCTCTTAAATCAGTTCCTACAAGGGGCTGCAGAACAAATTGTATTTCTTCAATTCTTATTTGCAATATCTGATGTACTCCCATACCTTACACATGAAATTCTCTCATTCTGAAGAGGGGAGTCTAACAAATACTTTCCCCAGCTACAGAGATTCCTTGAGTTGTAGAATTTATGTATTTCAGTGAAATTTTTAAAGTCCTATTTGCCAATGAACCAAACCTAGCCAACTGTCATTGAGTAGATTACGGCAACCCTATATAGACTTTCCCAGACGCTAAATCTTTATGGGAGCAGATAGCCTCATCTTTCTTTTGAAAAGAAGCTGGGATGTTTGAACCACTGATTTTGAAGTAGCAGTCCAATGACTATACTGCAACCACCAGGACATCTTTAACCAATTTTAGAAATATTTCTCCAAGAAGAAAAAATCTCAAAGAGTTTGGTCATTTGATCACTGGTGAGAATTTCTGAGATTAAACTTTTCTTCTAACTGAAGGATATCATGCTTGGTAAGATGGAGGGTCGAAGAAAAAGAGGAAGACCCCCAACGAGATGGATCGGCCAGGTGGCAGCATTGATGGCAGTGGTATTGAGGTTGGCCCAGGATCGGACATTGTTTCGTTCTGCTGTGCATGGGGTCACTATGAGTCAGTTCTGACTCGATGGCACCTGACAACAACAACAACTAACTGATTATTAAGGTACTGATACAATGTCTGCAGTATTTCTCTATTTTAATGCTTCTCATTTCCAAAAAATCTCACTCCTTTCTCATAAGAAGAATTTCTCTATTTTATTAATTCCCTTAATGTCCTGGGCTTTGGAGCTGCAGGTTAATGTGCTGGGCAGCAAAATTGGTTTCAACAGCAAAGTGGGAGGTACAAGCTCACCGGCCACTTCTCAGAAACCCAATATAGGGTCGCTGTGGGTTGGAACCAACTCGATGGCACTTCACAACAATGTCACACAGCCAATTCTTTAATTGAGGATTTAATTGGGATTGTATATTCATGCATCCCAAGTGAACAAGCTCCCACTGAAAAATTGTCTGAGGTTGCAAATCTGAAAGAGATAGATCCTACTTCATCAGTTTCACACATCAGCTGTTCTTAACAAGGTTACTTAAAAAGAAGGAGACCTGTTTTTTAAATAGATCACAAATCAGATTATTCACATGACAACAGGACAAGAGGGGATGGTACGCCCATTAGACATGGCTGTGTTCCATGTTTCCCCCAGCCAAATATGCTACTGATCGTCTCATTAATTCTTTTCCTTTCATATTATCTCTCAACTAGAATTTTCTCCTGAAAAGGTAAGGCTGACACATTTTCTTGACAGTTATGAAAGTTACAAATAACTCCTCTAAGATAACCATGATTATCAATATGTGTGAGAGAAATATAGAAAATATGCCTAGAACTTTGGAAAAATGAAGCAGACCATCATGGTGTTATTGATGTCCAATGAGTTTTGTCAGGTGAACACAAGTTTTCTCAAGGTAATTTCACATAATCAATGTGCCTTCTAAAGCATTCAAATCTTGGTCTACCTTAGTGTGCAGCTCTCTTTATCCATATTAATTCTCTAATAGGGAGCGTGGTGGCTCTGAAGGATAAGCACAGGATTTAGAACCATATAAGTTGGCAGTCTAAGCCTACCAGCCACTACCCAGGAGACAGGTGAGGCTCTCTGCACAAGAATTTACAGCCTTAGAAACAAAATAACGGGTCGCTATGAGTCAGACCACCACTTTTCTGTCACACTATAGAGGTCTGAGTGTTGCTGTGATACTGAAGGTGATGCTACCAGTATTTTGAATGCTGGCAGGATCACCCAAGGTCAGAAGGTTTCAACTGAGCTTCCAGACAAAGACAGACTTGGAAGAAGGAGAGGTGGACAACTTCTGAATGTTTAGCCACTGAAAACCTTACAAATAACAGTGAAACACTGTCAGATAGCACCAAAATATTGAATACTTAAACATGATGAAGCTCTGGTAGTGTAGTGGTTACGAATCAGACTGCTAACCTCAAGGTTGGCATTTCAAAACTACCAGCCTTTCTGTGGGAGAAAGACGAGGCATTCTACTCCCGTAAAGATTTACAGCCTCGGAAACCCTATGCCAGGTCACTATGAGTCAGAACCAACTCCACAGTACTTAACAACAGCAACAAACATGATGAAGAGCACCAGAATACTGTCAGATATACTGCTGGAAGAGGAACCCCAGGTTGGACGGCACTCAAAATACAACTAGGAAAGAGCTGCCCCCTCAGAGTAGAGTTGACCATGATGAAGCAAATGGAGTAAAGTGTTTGAGACCATTTGCTGATGTGGCACAACTCAAAACGAAGAGATGCAAGCATTCATTAAAAATTGGAACATGCAACATATGAAGTATGAATCTAAGAAAATTGGGTTATCAAAAATGAAATGGAAAACATTAGTGGGCTAAAATGGATTGGTTTTGGCTATTATGAATCTGACCATCACATGGCTTACCATGCCAAGAATGGCAAATTGAAGAAGAATAGCATCACATTCATCACCAAAAAGAGTACTTCAAGATCTATCTTGAAGTATAATGCTGTCAGTGATAGGATAATATCCATAAACCTACAAAGAAGACCATGATTTCTCAAATTTATGCATCAACCAAAAAAACCAGCGATGAAAATGAAGATCCAAGAAGAAAAAAGAAACATTATAACTGAGAAGAAACTGCCAAAAAATAGCACAAAAAAACATGAACTCAGCACAAGAAGGCATGCAGAACAAAGGAACAAACAGCACCACTAAAAATTAACATAATGACAACAATTAATTCATGCCTATCGATAATTACACTGAAAGTCAATGGATGAAATGCACCACCAGTGAAGAGACAGAGAGTGGCTACATGGATAAGAAAACAAGACCCCTTCAATATACTGCCTGCAAGAGACACACTTTACACACAAAGACAAAAACAGACTAAAAGTTAAAGGATGGAAAAAAATATACCACGCTAATAGCAATAAAAAAAAAAGGAAGAGTGGCAATACTAATCTCTGATAAAATAAACTTTAAGTCAAAAACCAGCATAAGAAATAAAGAAGGACATATCTCATGATTAAAGGGTCAATTGAGCAAGATGACATAACCATAATTTACATCTACACTCCAAATGAAAGCGCACCAAGATATATAAAGCAAACCTTACTAGAATTTAAGAAAGAAATAGATAAATCTACAATTATAGTGGGAGATCTTAATACACCACTTTCGAAAAGTGATAAAGCAACCAGAAAGAAACGCGATAAAGCTACAGAGGAACTAAACAGCACAATCAACTAGCTTGACCTCACAGACATGTACAGAGCATTCAACCCAACAACAGCACACTGTACATTCTTTTCCAGTGCACATGGAACATTCTCCAGAATTGACTATGTGTTAGGTCACAAAACAAATCTCCATAAATTTACAAACATCTAAATACTACAAAGCATCTTTTCAGACCACAATGCCATAAAACAGAAATCAACAATAAGAAGACCAGGGAAATGAAGTTTAATACATGGAAACTGAATAACACCATGCTGAAGAGCAACTGGATAATAAAAGAAATTAAACATGAATTCAGAAAGTTCCTAGAAATGAGAATGAAAACACAACACATCAAAATCTTTGGAAAATGGAGAAAGCAGTGCTGAGAGGACAATTTATTGTGATAAATGTGCACACCCAAAAAGAAGAAAGAATCAAAATTAACACATTAACAAAGCATCTCTAGCAACTAGAAACAGACCAACAGAGGGAAGCTACAGTCATCAAAAGAAAAGAAATAATAAAGATAAGCGCAGAAATAAATGAGATAGAAAACAGAAAAACTATAGAAAGAATAAACAGGACAAGAAGCTGGTTCTTTGAAAGGATTAATAAAATTGACAAACCACTGGCAAACCTAACACAAGAAAAGAGGGAGAAGACACGAATAACACGCATTAGAAACCACTTGGGCAATGCCACAATGGAACCAAAGGAAATCAAAAGGATAATAACAGAATACTATGAAAAGCTGTACTCCAACAAATTTGAAAACTTAGAAGAGATGGATAAATTTTTAGAAAAAACACGACCTACCTAAACTCACACAGAGTGAAGTAGAAGACTTGAACAGACCCATAACAATAGAAGAAATTGATCAGGTCATCAAAAAACTCCCAACCACACACTTGCAGATAATACCCATTTGACCTGGCATCAATGACTGGATGATCAGAGCTCAACTAGAAGAAGAAAGAAGAAAAAAAGAGTAATTTGATATAATTTGATGAACTTGACCTACACTTATGGATGCAGTATGACAAAGGAGTGAACATATCTTTACAGTGAGGATCATTTCCACCCTCTACATACACAGAGTAGACAGGGATGGGCAACCTAGACATTGGCTATCCAAAATGGAGGGGGCTACAAAGGCAAGAAGTGGCTGGCTTACAAGCTTGCAAGAGGGAGCCTAGATCCAGAGGGTGCGGAGGAAGGTAGAATCTCCTTCTGAGTAGTATCCAATCTGTCTCGGCAGGGCTGATGAAATGAGATGGGGATAGGTCTCTTGTGGTACAATAGTGAATCATTGTTATCAGGACTGACTGTGAGGGTTGGAAATGTAAAGGTAGACATTTGGTAACAAAAGGAGGGGAGTGATTGATTTTGCATTCCAGGAGCAGAGGTCTCTGGAACCATCAAGAGAGAAAAGTGTGAGACCCTACCCAGAGAAACAATGATGCCAGAGATGGAGGCAGAGACGATGACGTGGAGAGATGGAGCGGCTGGGGACACTAGACTCAGAGAGAGAGAGGCGCTGTGGGCTGGCAGCTGGGGGGGGGGGGGGGGAGGGCAGGCGTGTGGGGTGTACCCTTTGGTTGTTTGATGATACATGCAGGGGATTGTGATCATTGCAATGAAACAAAATACGATAGGATGAATGTAAAGATAATGTTCACCCATGTAAACTAACACATAATTCACAATAAAAACTTAAAAAAAAAAAAGCCAATGATAATGGAATTGAAGAATTCTACCAACTTCTTCAATCTGAAATTGATCAAACAAGCAATCCAGATGTATCACTAATTACTGATGATTGGAATGCAAAGGTAGAAACAAGGAAGAAGGATCAGTAGTTGGAAAATAGGGCCTTGGTGACAGAAATGATGCTGGAGATAGCATGGTAGAATTTTGCAAGACCAATGACTTACTCATAAGCAAATCCCTTTTTAAAATAACATAAAAGAGGATTATAAACATGGACTTCACCAGATGGAGGACACAGAAGTCAAACTGATTATATCTCTGGAAAGAGATGGAGGAAAAGCTCCATATCATCAGTCAAAACAAGACCAAGGGTAGACTGTGGAACAGATCATCAACTGCCCATAAGCAAATTCAGTCTGAAGCTGAAGGAAATTAAAACAACTCCGTGAGAGACAACATATGGCCTTGAACACAACCCACCTCAGTTTAGATCATGCCAAGAACAGATCTGATATACTAGACACTAATAACCGAAAAATAGAAGAGTTGTGGGATGACATTAATAACATCCTACAGGAAGAAAGCAAAAGGTCATTAATAAGACAAGGAAGAAAGAAAAGACCAAAATGGATATCAGAAGAGACCCTGAAACTTACTCTCCAGCATAGAGATGCTAAGACAACTGGAAGAAAAGAGGAGGTAAAGAGTTGAACAGAAAATTTCAAAAGGCAGCTCCAGAAAACAAAGTCAAATATTAAAATGAAATGTGCAAAGATTTGGAGTTACAAAATCAAAATAGAAGAACACACTCAACATTTCTCAAGCTAAAAGAACTGAGAAACAAATTCAAGCCTCAACTTGTAATAGAGAAGGGTTCTTTGGGCAAAATCTGTCTGCTAAACAAGTAATCTAAGAAACTGGATTACATGAAGAACAACATGGCCATCAGGATTGGAGGACGACTCATTAACAACAGGCAATATTCAAACGGTACAAACTTGTTTGCTGAAACAGAAGAGGGCTTAAAATACTTATTGATGAAGATCAAAGACCACAGCATTTGGTATGGGTTACACCTCAAGGTAAAGAAAACAAAAAATCCTAACCACTGAACCAATAAATAAAAGGAGAAAAGATTGAAATCGTCAAAGACTTCATTTTGCTTGGATTCATCATCAACACTAGTGGAAACAGCAGTCAAGAAATCAAACAACATACA
>NW_006408848.1:2634440-2636699 GCF_000296735.1 Chrysochloris asiatica
TGGCAGTTCGAGCCCACCATGAGAGAAAGATGAGGCAGTCTGTTTCCGTAAAGATTGTTGTTAAGTGGTTAGGGGCAGTTCTATTCTGCGTTAGAGAGTCTCTAAGCGTTGTAATCAATTCAATGCTGTAATCAGTAGCAGGTTTGAGTTTTAATCTATATTTTACTACATCCAGCCATTTTTTAATTGGTATTAAGTGTTATAATACTGGTGTGGCACCTGGGCTAATGTGCAGTCCTGGTATGGCACTGTGGGCTAATACGCCAGACTGCAAAGTTGGTTTCAACCATAAGCCTGCTGGTTCAAGCTCGCCAGCTGCTCCTTGGAAACCCTACACAGGGTCACTATGGGTCGGAACCAACTCAATGGCACTAACAACAACAACAAATTTTATAGTATCTATGTAACTTTAAATTTAAACTACTCATCTGTTTTTATGTTCACTATGTTGTTGTTGTTGTTAAGTGCCGTCGAGTCGGTTCTGACCCATAGCTATAGAGCGAATTAATAAATTATGAAATATAATTACTAGAATAGTTTATCACTACTTCAACCAAGAAGACTGTACATTACTATCAACTACCTTAAAGAAAACGCTAATATGAAAATAAAGTTTATTACTGCTAATATTAAATATTCTAAACTCCAGCGAAAAAACCAACATAAGGGTATCTGAAGTATGAAAGTCATCCATCATGCACACTGAAGTAGGGAAACATCATATTCAGAATCTTTAACTTGTATAATTTGTTGTTGTTGTTAGGTGCCATCAAGCTGGTTCCAACTCATAGGGTTTCCAAGGAACAGCTGGTGAACTTGAACTGCCGACCTTTTGGTTCAAACCAACTTTGCAGTCCAGTTCATTAACCCATAGCACCACACCAGAACTCCAACTTGCATAATAATTTCTACATAATACACTTAATGTAGCATGACGATACCTCATTTCCTAACGCTGGAATAATAGGTTTCAGTGGGTGAATGAGGGATCCAGTTAGTTGACTTCTGGGGTCAATCTTCCAGAATGCAACGCCCACACCCTTGAGCAAGTCTACCAGTTTTTAGGTCTCTCCAAATATTCCCTTCTCCTCCCTATTCTGGAATCACATACTCTGAAAGTTCAAAACAGGTGATGCTAGGGAATTCGTTTGGGGGGTGGTTTTTTTTGGTTTTTTTTTTCATAAGAAAGTTCAACTTCAGACTAAAGCATACTTATACAAATGTATAGTCAAAGTACCAACATTTCAACAAGCCTCTAACTCTAATGAAAGGTATTTTGAAATTTAATTAAAGGAAGAAAGCACCTGCTAAGTCCATTTGAATGCTAAGGAAGAATATAGAATTGCAAATTAAGTAAAATAATATAAAATTTATATGAGGCAAACTTTCATATAGCTCTTTAGAAAAACTAAGACTCTCTGGTAAGAAAACAATATACAGAGTGCCTTCAACAGGGCTTGAAGTCAGAAATTCTCGACTTATCATAAACTGGGACAACCACTCACTAGCCTTGGGAAGGTTTCTAACTTCTGTACTCTCAATTACAAGATGGAGATAATGAAAACTATGTACTTCAGGAATAGAACTTTGATCCGCAATTAACACTCATGGAAGCAGCAGTCAAGAAATCAAATGACATGTTGCATTAAGCAAATCTGCTGCACAAGACCTCTTTCAAGTCTTCAAGAGCAGAGTTAACTTTGAAGACTAAGGTGCGCCTGAACGAAGCCATGGTATTTCCAATAGCCTCATACGCATGTGAAAGTTAGACAATGAATAAGGAAGACAGTATAAAAATTGATGCGTTTGAGTTATGGTGTTGAAGAATATTAAAATTATAGTGAACTATCAGAAGAACAAATAAATCTGTGTTGGGAGAAGAACAACCAGAATGCTCTTTAGAAACCAGAATGGCCAGACTTCATCTCTTGTACTTCGAACATGTTATCAGAAGGGACAAGTCTCTGGAGAAGGTCAGCATGCTTGGTAAAGTGGAGTGTCAGTGATGGAGAGGAAGATCCCGAATGAGATGGATTGGCATAGTGGCAGCAACAATGGGCTTGAGTGTAACAATTGTGAGAATGGTGCAGGACTGGGTAGTGTTTCGTTCTGTTATGCATAGGGTCAGTATGAAATGGAGTCAACTCTATGGCACCTAGCAACCACCACCAACCCAGGAGTAGTCAGGTTTTGAGGAGCCTAAAGCATATACAACATAAAGTCAAGAAGTATTGCTAAATGTAACCATGGCAATGAAAT
>NW_006408848.1:2637539-2656439 GCF_000296735.1 Chrysochloris asiatica
GCTAAAGTGTCAGATTGCAAAGTTGTCTGAACCAGAAGGTTGGTGATTCAAGCTCACCAGCTGCTCCTTGGAATTCCTATTCAGTGTCACTATGGGTGGGAATCGGCTCAAAAGCACTTAACAACAACAAAACTAGGATCCCTGGTGTATCGCTGTGGGTTAATGTGCTGGACTGGAAAGTTGTGTGAACCACAAAGGCAGCAATTAAAGCTCACCAGCTGCTCCTCGGAAACCCTATAAAAGGTTGTTGTGGGTCGGAATCAACTTGATGGCACATAACAACAACAAAAACTAGGAGTCCTGGTGTGGCACTCCTTGGAAACTCTACACAGAGTCACTGTGAGTAGAAACTGACTCCATGGCACTTAACAAGAACAAGATTAAGATTACTTATATTACTGACAAAAGCTGTCTGTAGCCATCCCTTGATCACAGAGACATGATTAAACTGGTTTTATTTTGAATGAACACATGCATATTTGAACTACAACCCTATCAGAAATATTTTTTTACCTCCTTCATTCAGTGTGGGTAATCCTCTTTTAAGGAGCACTGGTAGAGTAGTGGTTACGAATCGGGCTGCTAACCTGAAGGTCTGCAGTTAGAAACTACCAGCGAAGGTTCCACAGGAGAAAGAAGAGGCGTCCTGCTCCCGTAAAGATTTGCAGCCTCAGAAACCCTGTGCAGGGTCTCACTATGAGTCAGAACCGACTCCACCGTACTTAACAACAACAGTCCTCTTTTAGAAAGATACTTTTTTTGTGTGAGTAATTTGTAAAGACACCATGATTTTGTGAACCCTCAGCAAGAACTTTAGTGCCTTGTGCACATGTGAGGAATCCTAAAGCTGAAACTTTTTTAGCAACATGGCAAATCTAAGCGCATGGAAAGGCTGGCACTCGGGAAGGCTGTCAGTTCAAACCTACTAGTCACTCTGGGGAAGAATGATGCGGTAGTCTATTTCTGTAAAGATTTACAGTCTTGGAAACCCTGTCCGGCAGTACTATTCAGTCCTACAGCTACACTATGAGTTGGAATCTACTTGACAGCAAAGGGTTTTGGGTGCCTACTACAGACTTGTTATAGGAATTTAAATGAGATGAATACATGTGAAGTGCTTAGGCAAAGTGCTCTACTACAAGACCTATCACTGATATTCATGAAGTAAAACTCTGCAAGAAAACAAATGGGGGTGGAGTAACAGTCTCATCTACTTTAGAACATTAGGAATAGAGCCCTTGGAAACAAAATGTTTTGTGACCAAGTGGTATGTTTATTTGCATGGCAAGTTAAGTTGATAAATGGATATAATATTTACCATATGCGTTGTCCAGAGGCTGAAAACACCCATTTTCAAGGGTGGGAGGGGAAGTTACTATAAGGGTATTGCTGTTTTCCTATCAGTATCTTTGTTGTTGTTGTTAAGTGCCATCGAGTCGGTTCTGACCCATAGCGACCCTGTACAGGGTTTCCGAGACTGTAAATCTTTACAGGAGCAGAACGCCTCATCTTTTTCCCGCAGAGCAGCTGGTAGTTTCAAACTGTTGACCTTGTGGTTCACAGCCCAATTCGTAAAACTATGCTACCAGAGCTCCTTAGATAATTAAATTTATGTCCCAAATGCTTCTCCATGCCTCAGACTAAAATGCACCTCAGTTGTGAATTTAAGAAAAAGTGACCCAAGTAACCTTGTTTTTTACCCTAAACAGAAATATGAATGCAATGGCATCCCCTTCACTTCCCAGACTTCCTAAAACCTTGTGTTTTAAGCTCTGTATCATTCCAAGAGACAATCTAGTGATTGGGAGTAAAAACAAACCACCCATTTGTTGGGGGCTTTATGTTGGGAAGTGATATGGACACCCAGCTAACTAGCATGGATATGTATTTTTCTCTCTGTCTTCCTTCTCTGCCCCTCTTCACCCCTCCCTCCCCAACCCAGATGTTAACAGTATATCAACCACTTTGGGGGAGAAAGGCAGAAACACTTAATATTAAATCAGCATTTCTTTGGGAACTACATCAAATCCATCCCAAATCACCAAAGACATATTTAGCTGCCCCAAATTCCTAGAATGCAAATACTGTTCAATCCTTACTATTAGGAAATTTTAGCCTTCTAGCAAATAAGCTAGGATGAATCTGCTTGTCAGAACCATTTCTACTAATCTGACCATCCCCCACTTCCAAGTGGGAAAAAACCTTACAGAGAGAGGAGTCTAATGGGGGGTGGGGGGTGGGAAGAGAGACAAAAATGTATATGATACAGAATAAGTTTTACCACTATCTGCAACTAACAGTGGGGGAAAACAGAGTTTACACTTAATGATCCATTCTGGCTAGCACTTAAAGTAACAACAGGCATTCAAAATTTGTTGGCTAACTCTGTTGTTGTTAAGTGTGGTCGAGTCCATTCTGACTCATCGCAACCCTACATAGGCTTCCAATGAGTGGCTGGTGAATTTGCACCACAGAATTTGTGTTTCAAGCCAAACTTGCAGCCCAGTGTTCTATCCCACAGCGCCAGTCCAAGGCTTTAGTGGTGCTAAAATGACTTTCAGGATCATGGTAATAGCTTATGAAATGGCTTAATCATTACCTTGATACTGAAAGGGTATTTTAAGACATAAAGAAACCTATTATACTATATACTGTCATAATATTACAAATTATCTTGAAATAAAGCAGCTACTTTAATCCATAGTCACTTTCAACATTTAGCATACATGAGATGAATTCTTCACATTGACTCACACTACTGGAAGAAGTTTGAAGTCACATATAAATAAATAAACGAATACAATCAATTGCTTTGATCCTTCCTAGAAGAGCAAGAGTCCAAGAGCAACATTTCCATAATGAAATGCGGTTAAGCTTACCAATTTTTTCCTTTGTGAAATGGGACATGAAACAGCGACTCTGCATCAGATCAGGATAGAGGGACATCTGTAGGAATGTGTACTTTGTATGTGTTAGGATGCCAGGCCAAGTTTCCCTGAACAGGCTTTCCACAAAACCAAAATCCTCAAAGAAAAGGTCTCTTCCCTACCCATGGCTTTCCACTTTTCTTCAGAAAGATAAAAAAACTGAAAGCTATGCTAAGTACAGGTATTATAAATAGAAAACAACAAGAGTTTAAAATGGGATTCTTCTTCCTGCCCATTTCCTCAAGGAAATGTAATGCCCCACCCAGCCTTGTATGTAATACTATATACTTCTTCTTGGATCCCGGACATGCATACTACAAATAAAACGTAAGCTGCCAAAAATAGCTACAGGTTCCTAACAGAAACATGAACTCTTGGATTCTAGCAATTCAGCTGAAAGGTAAACTAGAGAGACATAAAAAGGCTTATGAAAGGAGATCAAACCAAGGGCTTGATCCAATTAGTCAGGATTCCTGAGGCCCCCTGCCACAAGATTTAGGTGGTAACCTCAGCCTTCTGGCTAACTTCCAAATGCATGTTATTGCCAACAACACTCCTTTGCCTCCTTTAACTTTTGCTTTCCTAGGCTGTGCCCAATAGAATTTCTGAAATTGTTTACAGACTCTCTTCTGCTCTAAGAGCTGGCTAAGATGAAAGGTGCCATGTAAACTTGTTCCACATTAAAAATGGGCTCTGTTTGTTAAATATCAGTTGTGAGATCAACTCAAAACTCTCCTTTATCCTTCTTTTCACTTTACATTCTGGAATCAACACAAGTTATTTCAGTATACATAAGAAATGAATCTAACAGGAATTTCCCTCTAAATAAAAACATCAGCCTCCTTGTTAAGTTAAATTCTAATAACCAAACATACTCACACACCATATTACGTCTCAAATGGAATTCCCAAATAAAATTTTAATCTGATTTGGCTATGCAAGTGATTAGTTTCTTCAGCCCACTTAATCGAAGGAAAGGAAATGATCCTTAGAGAAAAATTATTTTTAAATAGAATCAAGGCACTTGGGAATTAAAAAGATCAAATTATACTTAGAAGAACTAGGGGCTGAGGGGTGGGTGGGAAGCCAATGAAATGGTGAATACGGACCTAATCATCTTGCCATTTGAGGGCATGGTGTCAGAGAAGTTCTCGAATGGTAAACATTATTTTAATGAAACAACTACACAAGGAGACTCAAAGCTTAGAGACACACATTTTTACTTATAATGTAAAACATTTCCATGACTGGGTATGATTTCTCTTGTAGAAACCACTTTGGTAAAAGGACCTTAAGCACTTATATTCCTCTGGAGAACAAAGTCATTTTGAGAATGCATCTTTCTTCTTAACTGTTAAATCCAGGTCTGCAAGCAATTCCAACTTGCAGTAGGAGCAACACTGGATTCTACATAAACATCCATTCTGCCTACCTTCCGTAATTTTGGCAACTGTGAGATTTTGCCAGGATCTGCCAAACTTCTAGGAAGGCGAGAAGATTGAGGCAACCTTAGGGGTGCTCCTGTTGTTATTTCCTTGATTCTCTTACCTAAGCAGGCCAAATGTGTGTCAGAGAGTGAATTCTACTAAAGTCATGCTCATATAGCAGGGTATAAGACCGCAGCTCTTAGGTGAGACATACTTCCTCCAGAGTTTTCTGCAAGCAATGACAATGCTGTATTTGTTACCTGAGCCAAGAAGGATACCAAAAATGTGTAATGTGAATATTAACAAATCCCAGAAATGCTGGCAGCAAACAGTTTACCACCCTGTGAGGAAACACAATAGTGGCTAAAAGCTAAAGTTCTGGAACTAGACTTCCAAATTTAAATTTCAGCTGTGTCATCAGCTATGAGACTTTGCGTAAGTGACTCAATTTTTCTGTACTTTAGTTTCTTCATCTGATAAAGGGAGATACTTGTAGAGGATTCATTAATTTTAAAGTGTTTAGACAATGCCAGGCAGAGTTAAGTGCAGACATTCCATGTATTTGCCTTCAATGTTAGTGAAATGTAAGATTACAATTTAAACAAAGGTGTAAAACATACTATATTTTTCCAAGTGAGAGATTCTGAGGGTCAGCAAACATCAAGTTTAGGGCAGAGCAGATAAAGAAGCCAGATGAACAACTGTTTCCAGAAGAAAATCAAGGAACCAGTGTCCCTCAGCAAGCTGATGTCATGTATGTCCTGGGGCAATGTAGGTGTCAGCCTGGGAGGCTGGACCAGAAGTACACTCCCCGAAGGGTCAGTGCCCAGGAAGTCACTTTCCTGGTCATGTCCTCATCGTTGAATTAATCAGGCTTTACAAATAACAATTCAGAATATTTACATTAAGAGAAAAGAAATTAGATTCTGATGCTAAATTGTGTTCATTCTTTGACAAAAAAAAAAAAAAGATGAAATGGGAAGCAAAGTGATAAAAGGGGCTCCTATTATGCTGAAAACCCTTAAGGGTATTCATTAAATACTTGCTAATTGACTCAACTTGTCTGTTCTGAAGAAAACTTGAAAATGCATATGCCTTGAGGGAATAAATCTTGGAGTATATAGTTCACTAATATTCTTGCTTCTTAATAAGTAACCATGGAATATAGTTTATACTTTAGTTAAATATTTAATTGGTATAAATGTACTACCAAGATTCCTGAGGTGGAAATGTGTACATTTTATTTCTATTTTCTAGATAATGAGCACATTTTTGGCCAAGCTAACATAACAGAAATTTCTGAGTTTCATAGCTCATGGATATTTTAATATGATTTAGATATCGTCACTGAAATCATACCGCATGAGGGGAAATAAACACATGTCTCATGAAAAGCAACTACCAACTGTTTTTACTGCTCATTCATTTTAATGTTCAAAAATATTTTTCTGGAAAAACAACAAAATTACAAACCAGGAAAACTGGTGCCTCTAGAATTAGGTCATAAAATTACCTCATCTTATTTCTGTCAAGGAAAATCCAAGAAATGTTCAACTCTACAGAAGGGTCACTTACATTAAAATAATAGCTGTCAATAAGGGAGCCACAAGGGGAAACACAGAGGCTTCAGGTCTCAAGCAAGGAAGGAATGGTTCTTAATCTTAGTTTTGACCCCTCTTAATCTACTCATTACAATGAACCTCACATATTTTCAGGGTTTGAGTCATGGACCAGCTGAAAGCTATTCATGGGCCCAGGGAGAACGTAGCCTCAGTCACAACTAGAAAGGTCCTTAGTTACACAGAGTCCAAGAAGGGATGAGGAGCCAAAGCTTGTTTGTGGGCAAATTCTTCAATGGGATCTGGCTTGTATGAATGGAGTCTAAATCTGGGTTGCTTATCTTAGTCCTCCTATCAAACATATTCATTTCTCATGCCTACATTCTCATTAGTCAGATTTCCCTCAGTGAACCGTCAACTCCTCTCTGTGCTTAAGTCCACATATGACAGAAGGCAGATTCTTGGTTTTGTACCTGGTTCTCTCAGTTTCTAATCATTATCTGGTCCCCTATTTACAACTCAGTTTAGCTGATAACTTGCCAGCACAGGGACTGAGTTGGCATAAACCTCATGTGGTCATTCATTAAATCCTTTGTATCGACTAATTGTTCCTTTCTAGTCTCCTGTTCTTCAAATAGGTCTTAACACGTGATTGTACTTTCCACATATAAAGCAGTTGTTGTTGTTGTTAGGTGCCATCGAGTCGGTACCAACCCATAGTGACCTTATCCACAGCAGAACAAAACACTGCCCCATCCTGGGCCAACCTCACTATTGTTGCCACACTTGAGTCCATCGATGGTGCCACTTGGCCAATCCATCTCGTTGGGGGTCTTCCTCTTTTTCTCTGACCCTTCACCTTACCAAACATGATATCCTTCTCCAGTGAGGCTGGTGGAAAACTATGGAAATTCTCTATCATGGTTTTTTTTTGGTAAATGGTTCCCCTTCTTTCTGCGGAGTGCCATAAAGGGTCTTCCCTGTGTCAATATGCACAAACACAATTAAGAGATGACGAGAGAGTGATTACCGAATATCATTCCCAGACCTCTGAATCAGCCATGTATAAAGTCACTCTTAGACTTTTAAGTTACTATAAGTGAATTTTGTTGTTTGTTTTCTTAAACCGACTTTAATTAGTTTCCTAAACCTTTCAGCTCAAGTAATCCTAGAATTTAGGGTATAATGAATTGACCTGCCTATGATAGGTTTTATCCTATAGATTTATAAGACTATAGGAGTAAATATGTTCAGATCTTTCAACACAATGGGCCATAAATATTACCATATGATTCATGATTTTTACTCGTCAGTTTAGGTAGCTTAATTGCATCAAACTTTCACTTCTTACTTTAATACCCATTGCCATCAAGTCAATTCCAACTCATAGCAATCCCACAGCACAGAGCAGAACTGCTCCTTAGGGCTTCCAAGACTGTAAATCTTTATGGGAACAGACAGCCTCATCTTTCTCCTGCTGAGCAGCTGGTGAGTTTCAGTTCGACCTTATAGTCAGCCTCCTGATGTTTAACTCACATTGCCACCAGGGCTCCACGTCCCTTTAATACAATGGAGACTATTCAGGCATTACTTTTCCCTTCCTCTCAACAGTCAGATGCCAGTTGTGGATCTCTCTAGCCTATACTGGACAGAGAGCAAACTTGTCAATTGAATTCACGTGTGGGAACAGCAGAAGAGCATTTACATTAGAATCAATTAGAATCAAGGAAGGCTTCAGGAGCCAAAACTGTAGCACTAGAAGACCTTAGAACCAGGGTATGCCCCCATGCTGCAACATTTCACAAAGGACCTCAGCTCCAACTCCTATGAGTGTCAGTTGTTGTTGTCAAGTGCCGTCAAGTCGATTCCAACCCATAGCGACCCTGTATAGGGTTTCCAAGGAGTAGCTGGTGAGCTTGAACTGCCATATTCAGGTTCAATTTAAAACCCAAAGGTTCAGGGTATTATAACTGAGGAGTAGCCTTACAGCACTCCAAGAGTGAGGGGTCTGGGCTTTTACATAAGCTGTCCCCTGCCTTAGTCATATACATTGAGACTGAATCTGCCAGAGATAGCCCTTATTCACAAAATAAGGAACTGTGTCCTAGAGAGAGGAGTGATTTGAGTCAAAGCACCACAGAGATGTTGTTGTTGTTGTTGTTGCTAGGTGCCATAGAGTTGGTACTGACTCATAGTGACCCTACGCACAACAGAAAAAAACACTGCCCAAAACTGGGCCAACCTCACTATTGTTGCCATGCTTGAGCCCATTGATGCTGCCGCTTTACCAATCCATCTCGCTGGGGATCTTCCTCTTTTTCTCTGACCCTCCACCTTACCAAACATGATATCCTTCTCCAGCAACTGGTCTCTCCTGACAATATTTCCGATGTATGAAAGACAAAGTTTGGCCATCCTGGCCTCCAAGGTGCACTCTGGCTGCACTTCTTCCAACACAGATCTGTTGGTTCTTTTGACAGCCCATGGCACTTTCAATAGTCTCCTCCAACACCACAACTCCTTAAAGATTTCTCTTCTGGGTCACTGTGCAGCTGCAGCACACAAACACCAAGGTCGTTTATTGACCTTGAAATCACTTGACTCAAATTGATTAACAGCATAAGCTACTTACAAATTATTAGAAATCTTTAATTTAGCAGTAATAACAAGGTGTGAGGAGTCCTGTAAGATAAGCACTGGACTGCTAACATAAGGTCAGCAGTTCAAACTCACCAGCCACTACACAGAAACCCTAAACAGGGTCACTATGAGTCAGAAATGACTCGAAGGCACTTTACAGAGATAGAGTTTGAGTTATATGGCATATTGATAGAATTGCAAAAGAACTCAACTACCAGTCTTTATTCTTGAGTATAATAACAGAAGCCTCTGGTTAAGGGTAGTGAAGACTAACAACACATTTTTTACCTGTTCCTTCCAACAGACATTAACATGTCTCATTAACACTGATACACTAATAGTACCTCATTTACATAACAAAGAAAAAGCCCATTGCCAAAAGGGACTATAACCACAGATATAGGTTCTGTAGGCATCCTGGTGTGGCACCATAGGGAAGCACTGGACTGCTAACCACAAGGTCAGCTGTTCAAACCCACCACTCACTCCTTGGAAACCACGTTGCTCTGAGTCAGAACTGCCTTGAAGATACAACAGCAACAACAGAATTTACAACAAAATTTACAAAAAGCCTGGCGTTCTACATCTAACAAATCAGCCACTGAAAACCCTATGGAGCACAGATCTACTCTGACACACAAGGGCTTTCATGAGTCAGAACTAACTTGATGGCAACTGGTTACAACGTCAAACATTATCCAAGATGTGCAACCAGACTGACAAGGCTCAAGACTTCACAGCCTGGGAATTGAAGCTATAAGTTTCTACAAGCACTAGATCCCAGGGATCTATGGTGGTGAGGGTTTTCACTGCTCATCATACAAATCTAGGATCATCACACAAATCTAGACCACTGTGAGATACCAGGTAGGGAAACTCTTCTGTTTTCCTTGAACACTTAAATTCGGAAACTAACAACTATGCCTTCTGCAGCTCACATCTTGCAGTCAATACATTCCAGAAGTCCAGGTTAAAAATAGCTAAGTCTATAACCACTTGTTCTCTTTTTTTCCTTTCCCCCTCTTCTTTCGTTTTTAAATGGTATAATCTAGTGTTTTATTGCAGCAACACCATCCATTTTCTATAATGAGCCATTAGCACATATAAATGCAAATTAAAGGAAAGACTATTTTATTAAGAGAAATACTAACTCTATGAAAACCAAATCCTGGTTTCTGAAATATAATTCAAAAGTAGTGGGTGTTAACCGTACCTGTTTTTACACTTCATTCTGTTTAAAAACTCTCATCATCTTCTGTTGCCTTTGTTTTTTTTTTCTTCAATTGGAAAAATTCGTATTTAGCATTAGCCAGCTAAACTCAGTTTGCTAGTAAGTGTCGTCACTCAGTTTCGACCCATAATGACCCTGTATAGGGTTTCCGAAGAGCGGACTGGAGAGCTTGTACCACCAACCTTTTGTTTCAAACCAACCTTGTAGTCTGTTGCTTTAGCCCACAACGCCATACCAGGGCTCTGAACTCAGTTTGTTGTTGTTGTTGTTAGGTGCCATTGAGTTGGTACCGACTCATAGAGACCTATTGCACAGCAGAACGAAACACTGCCTGGATCCTGGGCAAACTCAGTTTAGATGATACCAGTTTTGTTGGCAACATCCAAAGCATCTTAGTCAGGAACCAGTGGACTACATGGCTTCTCTCCATTAGGCTTGATCAAGGTGTTGACCCTGGCTGTCAGTGTCATGTTGTTGTTGTTGTTAAGGACAGTCGAGTTGGTTCCAACTCATAGCGACCCTGTATAAGGTTTCCTAGGAGCAGCTGGTGAGCAACCTTGCAATCCAGTGCATTAACCCACAGTGCCACACCAGTCAGTGTTATAGACAGAGCTGCTTCATTGCCTGTTCGATCTGGTGCTTGTTGGCCTTGACATCCACAACGAACACAAGTGTGTTGTTATATTCACTCTTCTTCATGGCTGACTCCATAGTCTAGGTAAACCAAATGATGGCAAAGTGATCAAACTTGTTTCTTGGTGGGGGGGGAGTAGTGGTTCACGCAATGCAGATGTTCTTCCTTAGTGGCTGTGGATGCTCTTCAGCAATGGTTTCTTGGACTTAGGTGCCTTTGCTTTGGCTCCAGTTTGGAAAGGCACAGGGGACTTCCTTCTTCGCTTTCAGTGCCATCTTCATTAAAAGCCTTCCATGGTCTCTTGAACTAAGTGACCAACTCCCAGCCTGGCACTCAAGGCCTTTGCAGTGCAGTTGGCAGCTTTTGGCCCAGCTCTCAGTACTGCCTTCTAATCATTCCACACTCCAATCTCTCAACATCATAATATTTTCCAACATAGCCAACATTTCCCCATCTCCTTTCCTTAGTTCAGGCTCTATCACAATTTTCCTCTGCTTTTCCTACCCATTCAATGCCAAAATAAGGACCCCCATCTAGATATGAATTCTACACATCCAATGGACTGGACACATGATTGCAGCTAAATACTCAAAAACAGTAAGCAGATACCATAATCTACTTCCTACAGTCTGCTAGTGTAGTGTTTGTGAGTCATCAGTTTGACACTACCAGCTGTTCCGCGGGAGAAAGATGAGGCTTTCTGCCCCTGTAAAGATTTATAGCCTCGGAAACCCTATACAGGGTCGCTATGGGTTGGAATCAACTCCACGGCACATCACCACCAACAACAACAACAATACATAGAATAACCATCTATATTTTAGTGAAATATAGATATGTAAGTGATCACAGTTAAAAAATCTACAAATCAATTTATATATCGTTTAATAAATGTATAAACAAATACATTTTGCTCTTCTAATACTTATACTTTGAACAAACAGGAGAAATACTTCAAGTTAGTTATATAATACTTGAGATAATCTCTGGAACTGAACTAAGAATGAGTTTAGCATATGCTCAGAAGTTTAGCCTGTACATTATGAAACTTTAGATGTCTCCACTTAAAAAAATATAACGTTTGATATAGCATTTAAAAATACAACATTTGGCTACTAGGAGTATCTCTTGTGATAGAGAATTTACTTAGTCTGAAAGATGAAATGTCTACTCCAAAAGGAAGGAAACAAAATTAGAGCACACCCACACACTTTCTACCAAAGCAGAAGTAGCTTCAGTAAGTGAATTTACAGAGATGCACTCTTGAAAGCTTGTAGTAAATAAAGCTACCTTGAGGAGACGTGTCTCCCTATAATAATAAGGAAAATAATGACTTATTTTATTAAATGTCAACAACAACAAAAACACCCTCAATGCTGTAGAGTCAATTTCTGATTCATCGTAGCCCTACAGGACAGAGTAGAAACTCCACAGGGTTCCTAAGGCTGTAAATCTTCACTGAAGCAGACTTCTGTGTCTCTCTTCCATGGAGTGGCGGGTGAGTTCAAACCACAGACCTCCTGGTTAGCAGCTGAGCGCTTTTACCACTGTGCCACCAGGGCTCTCTACTCATATCCCCAAAACACCAACTCTAACTACTCTTCTAAGTACAATAGTTCCTATATACATATGAAATGAAAACCCACTGTGACAACAAATTTGTCAAATAAGTTCTGAGTTTCTCCATTATTGTTCCATTAACAATGCTGCCTACAATACAAAGATTAATATCAATTAAAGCCCACAAAATTGCTAGATTCAACCATCTGGGCAGCTCTTGCTTCTAGAAACCACATAAAAAGCAATCTGTTTGTTTCCATGACAGTCCAACCTAAAGATTTTTGAGGAGCAAACCCAAGAAAAGAGCCATTGAAAACTCTATGAAGCACAGTTCTCTTCTGATATATATGAGGTTGCTATGTGTCAGAATTAACTCAATAGCAATTTCCCACCCCCCATCCTTCCCCAAGTCTCTGATATAACCAAGGATATAAAGTCAACAAGAAGTAGACCATTAGGACAATAGTTGGTTAGGAATCCAGTGTTAGAAACAGAACTCCTGGTGACTAACATTGAAAGTGAGCCATTACCCTGCAATATTCCAGGGGATGAAGAGTTTCTCAGTTTCAGTAACATATGTCTGACGAAGGCTTATACTTTTATTTCACCTATTATTTATCCCTTCCCCTGAAATGATGGAAAATCCAAAGGGGTCCAAACCCTAAAGAACTTCTATTGAGACCATTTAAAGCCTATTCAATCACAGCAACTGCCAGTTTGGAAGGAAAAAAAGTCACCAGGAGTAGGGGCCAACAATGTAATCAACATCCAATGGGATCAGAAAATGTCTGGAAGTCTAGGTTCACAATGACACAGAGGCCAGACAGGAGCACAGTGTTAACTGTAGAGCTTTTAGGGGGGAAAAAAAAGAAAGATCTTGTTATAAAGACTTTGCGATAAGATTCTAGCTAAAAGTATTTTCCAAGGGGAAGATGGGGTACAAAAAATAAAAAAATACTGGTCAAAAAGAGATTTGGATTCAGTTTAAAAAGACAGTTTTACTGCCAGAGAATTTGATTTTCTTTAAAAAAAAGGTAGCAAAATAGCATTCAGCCAGAACTTCAAAACTCTTCCTAACAACTCATATTCTAGAAGCTTTAGGGTTCCAGAAACAGTTAAAACATGTTTCCACTTGCTTGTTCCTAGTCAGAGGTTCAGTACAATGACATCACTACATTGAAATATTTTTTTTAATAGGTTAAGTGGAAAACCAATTTGTTCTTCCAAAAGCAACTTCTAATAAAAAATAAAGCCTCATTTTGATTTCGAAGTAGAGGGATATAAAGGAGTAGCTGTTCCCATAGTATAAAGAAGGGTGGTGATTTTATACTATGGATTATTGGGGAATTTTATCTTGTAAATTAGGGGAGACAAAGAGAAGTGGCAGATTTTGTTTTAGAAGACTAGGAAGGCCAACTGGTCAAGGGACTGCTTTGATAATGCCAGAAATTTGGAGGAATGGAGAGAAGAAACAGCGGATCCTGTTTTGGTCATGGTCAGGGGTCAAGTAAATGAATCCTAAGAAAGAATACTGTCTTTTATTTCCAGTTGTTAGAGTTTTATTTTTTAAAAATAAAAGTTTCACTGCTTTCTGTGATTGTGGTTAAAGAAAACTCCTGTTACTTTATTGTATCTTGTGAACTCGACATTGTCCTTCATTAAGTTTCGGTAAACCACTCTCTTCGGCTTAATCATTTTAGAGGTGTGTGGGGGTTTGTAATGAGACACTTTCAAAATTCAGCCCTTGAAATTATGCATATAGCATTATGTGTGTTGTTATTAAGTGCTGAGTTGGTTCTGACCCATAGCAACCCCGTACAGGGTTTTGGAGGAGCGGCTAGTGAGCTTGAACCACTGACTTTGTGGTTCAAACCGACTTTGCAGTCCAGCACATTAACCCACAGCACTACAGCAAGAATCAAGCATTAGATTTAGGACCTGAAAATAGTTGCAGGTCACAAACCAGCCCTCTATGTACTTAAATATGCAAAAGTCCAAGCCCAGAATGATCTGGAGACTTGGCAAGGGTTTCTGCAACTTTCCGAGGTTAAAATGTGACTCTAACCCAGCTTTCCTTATGTTCCATTGAGGAACCCATCATTCCTCCTGTCTCAAAAGATTTGAAGGAAAGGAAAGTGCCATACACTGGAGATGTCAAGTCGTAATACAGAATCTAGTGAAGGCAAGACTTATATAGGGAACTTGAAAAGTTCGCAGAAAAATGAAACTGAAAGATAATACCAAAGACCCAGGCAATAGTAAGTGATAATTAGTAAAACAAAAATTCTCAGCAACTCAGAAGGCAGACTGACGAGGAAAGCTTTGTAAAGGTGATACACATCCAAGAGACCTTGAAGAATCGAGACCCTGTGTTGAAACCCTGGTAGCCTTCTAAATGCTTACAGAGTTACGGTATCAGAGTTCTGAATAAGAAGTACTGTGTGGCAGAAAGGTGAAAACAGCTATACTTTTCTGTCAGTTTGTCCTATTGTGATTTACATGCTCCTGCGATGTTGGAAGCTATCCCAATGGTATTTCAAAAACCTGTCACCTATGGTGGGTAGGTTTCAGTGGTACTTCCTGACTAAAACAGACTTGGAAGAACTACCTGGCAATCTAGTTCTGAAATCAGCCAATGAAAACCTTATGGATCACAAACAGAACACTTTAGAAGGAATTATAAACTGGAAGAAGACATGTTAGGTGAAGCAAAGGGCTGATGAGGCAAACAGGAGCTGGATTAGCACAAAAGCCACAAGGCTTTTGAACATGCTGGCAATTTTGAGGATGACACAAGACAAGCAATGCTTCATTTTGTTGTACACAAGGAGTCAATTTGGCTGTACTCACGGTAACAGTGAGGTTCTAAAAGAACAAGATTTCCTAAGCCAGGAACAGGATAGAGCAGCGTTCTCTGGTTCTTGGTGAACATGCAACACTTTCTATCATCTAAACACCTGATTGAATACCACACACTCTGTGGGCTCAGACAAGGAATGCTGAGCTGGTGAAAAGTGAAGCAGAGTCCCTGTTGTTTTACTTTACAACAATTGTTCTCCTTCAAAGATGCCGAATCACAACAGGAAGATCCACTTCAACTTTGTGAAGGTCAAATAAAACTCAGAGCTCAGGAGTTGTATTGAAAAATGAGGATGACTAGTACTTCACCAAACTCAGTTACAGAAAACAAAAACTCCTTGTGGGCATATTTACCCTCTGTATAAGCCAAATACTCACTCATTTCTTTCATAGCATAGTGTGAAAACAAACTTTTCTCTTACATCTAACAAACTCTTACCCTTTTACCCCTTTTCTGACCCCAATTTTTTCCCAATCTCTGAACAATTACTATTCCATTCTTTACTTCTTTTCCTTTGCATCTTCTCTCCTGTCCTGGCTCCTACTCCTCAGCCTACGAACATATTGATGTTGTTGTTGTTATTATATGCCATGGAATAGGATATGACTCATAGTGACCCTGTACAGGGTTTCCAAGGCTGTAAATCTTTACAGGAACAGAAAGCTTCATCTTTCTCCCACAGAACAGCTGGTAGTTTCAAACTGCTGACCTTGCGGTTCACAGCCCGATTCGTAACCACTATAATATAGCTATCTCTACATGCCTGTGTTCTTGTGTCATGTACAATACGCACATGACTGACTAATGGGCTTCAGGGTCAGAGAACAGAGCTGTGCAGAAATATCTGGAAAGAGCAGAACTTCCTTTGCTTTCTAAGACCCAATTCCCTCCACCACCAACTATCTCCTCATAAGTCAGTCTTGTGTTTCACAGATGCATCTCTATCCAATAAGAGCTAAAGATGGTCAGTGAAGACTCATAAGTGTCATGAACACATGGGGAAGAGGAGGCCAACAGCTATTACTGGTGAGACGGCCACTGAGGAACAGCTTCTCCAGAATTCCCAACCCCTCAAGCAAAGATTGTGAGAACAATGGACTGTTCAAATGGCAGAGATGGAAAAATCACCTGGAAGACTGTTTAAGATGTACAAGATGTAGAAGGAACACAACACTGCCCAAAGGTCACACAACAAGACAGTGACCGTGCTGGGATCAGAACCCATGTTTTTAACCCATCATCCAAATTCATTCTGTTCCCACAGCATGCTGCCTTCCTACATCTACATCTGTTTCTTTTACATGCTGACATATGTCTTTATTTTTTAAAAAAAAAAAAAACAAGAAAAAAGTGACTTCGATTACCAGGCTCTTTTCTCTGATCCTGTGTTCTTGCTATTGGAATCATACATCAATCACAAAGTTCTGTCACAGGCTTCCTGAGAAGTGGATGGAACTGTTTATGTAAGCCGTGTGGGGAATTCAGATCAAATATTCAGTGACTCCAAACTGAAGACAAAGACGGCCAACACTGGAAAACGCATGTGGCTTTTTCTAACTGGCTGGGTTCCAGCATATGTAATACTATATCTTCTACTTCCTAGGTTCTGATGACTGGAAATCTTGGGGTTAGTCCAAGGTCGACCTACAAGCACAAAGGGAGCTCCCTAGGATGGTCTTAGAAAAATAAAGCCCTAAAAGAGATAAATTTAGGCCATATCCTTCCAAAAAACTCTCTCAACTGACAATTGTTCTTTCCAACTGTTATGTTACAGAAAGGATTTTTATCCTTCCTGATTGCTTTAAGAGGCAGAGAATTTATCCAGAAGAATTTCTTATCATACTGCTTAACAATACATCAAAATGGCTTTCTTCAGCTCTACTTTCCTATATGTGAACATGTCACATATTGTCCAGAGGGAAATAAAAGTATTCAGTCTTTTAGCTTATGAACCTCAGGAGGAGTATTTCAGTTGGCTTAACACTGCCTTTGTGAAGGGCAGATGAACTAACCATATCATCAGGAATATTTACATCATCCTGGCTAAGCCAAGAAGTAGTTTCTTTCATAATTTGAATCAGTATGGCCTGCTGTTTTCTTTTTAAATAAAAATGTAAGTATTATCCAGGGTAGATTTCAACTTTAAAATTGGAGTTTCCATACTATTGTACTCATTTATGCTTGGGAAAGAAATACCACAAGAAAGTATCCTAAAAGGAACTTGAAGAGGCAGCTTCTCTGATAGTTCGGCATCTTTTACAGTAGGTGACTATAGTACACTAAAACCAGGGAAACAAACACAAGGACTTGAGAGGCCTGCCAAGTAACTAAATGAAGGCATGCAGCTACTCGAGCTTAACCAATTCCTACAATGAGGAAGACCATTCCAATGTTACCAAAACTTCCAGTATCTCTAGATCATCTACCAAGGATTCTTGTGAAGTCTTAATTTAAAAAAATGCAAACTCAAGTTGAAAATAAAACATGGTTTGAGCCTGGCAAATTATGTCCATGGTCTAGACTTGGTAACCAACTTTCCAGTGTGCTCCCTCCTCTCTTCTAAGGAGTCCTGGTGGGGCACTATAAAATAAGTACTGAACTGTGGGCCACAAAGCCAGCAGTGCAAACTGACAAGCTGTTCCTTGGAAACCTTATACAAGGTTGCTGTAAATTAGGCCAACTTGAAGGCACTTAAAAACAATACCTCTCTTCCATAGGAAGTAGAAATAGTGCATATTCAGTACCTACTATTAAAATTACTTTACACTGGAAGTCTCAAGAAACTACCTGGTGACTGGAGGGCCTGAAACTCTCTGGTGGCCTGAAGGGAAAAGTGAGCAGAGAGAGAAACTTATTAAGGTTTCATGGACTGAAGGGGCAATCAAAGCATTTAGATTCCCTGAAAAGTTACTGGGTGAATGCAAATAAAGTACCACACCCTTCGTACACTATGAAATTAACCTAGAGGCCTGCTCTCTTTTTACCACAATCCATTTCCCATTTACCTCAGACAGAAACACACAGTCATCCTTGACAGACTGCCAACACTTAACCAATGGCTAAATTCCATTTCTTAAATTCTGGAATTTTCTCAAACAAGCATCTCCTCCTTACATTCCCATCCCATTACCCTGTTGCAGATTTTAACCATTGCCTAAACCACTTGTCAGTCAGTTCATCATACTATGGTGGTTTGTGAGTTGCTGTGATTCTGAAAGCTATGCCACCACTATTTCAAAAATACCAGCAGGGTCACCCATGGTGGACAGGTTTCAGATGAGCTCCCAGACAAAGACAGTCTAGGAAGAAGGAGTGACGAACTACTTCTGAACATTTAGTCACCAAAAACCTTATGAATAGCAGAGAAACACTGTCAGATATAGTGCCAGAAAATGAGCCCCTCAGGTTGGAAAGCACTCAAAATGCCACTGGGGAAGAGCTGCCCCCTCAAAGTAGAGCTGACCATGATGACGAGATTGTAGTAAAGCCTTAAGGACTTTCATTTGCTGATGGGGCACAACTCAAAATGAATAGAAACAGCTGTAAACATCCATTGAAAATGGGAACATGGAATGTGTATGAAGTATGAATCTAGGAAAATTGGAAGTTTTCAAAAATGATTTGGAATGCATAAACATCAATATCTTACGCATTACTGAGTTGAAATGGACTGGTATTGGCCATTTTGAATCTGATGACCACATGGTTTACTATGCCAGAAAAGACAAATTGAAGAGGAATGATGTTGCATTCGTTGTCAAAAGGAACATATCCAGATCAGTCATGAGGTACAACGCTATCTGTTATAGGATAACATCCATGCGCCTACAGGGAAGACCAGTTAATACCACTATTACTCAAATTTACACACCAACCACTAAAGCTACCAACTTCTTCAATCTGAAATTGATCAAACATGCAATCAAGATGTACTGATCATTACTGGTGATTCGAATGCAAAGGTTGGGAGCAAAGAGGAAGGATCCGTAGTTGGAAAATATGGCCTTGGTGATAGAAATGATGCTGGAGAATGCATGATAGAATTCTGCAAAACCAATGATT
>NW_006408848.1:2657440-2668045 GCF_000296735.1 Chrysochloris asiatica
AGAAATGGCTGCAAGCATACATTGACAGAGAACTTCCAGAGGTTCAAGCCAGATTCAGAAGAGGCCATGGAACGAGGGATATCACTGCAGATGTCCGATGGATCTTGGCTGAAAGCAAAGAATATCAGAAAGATGTTTACCTGTGCTTTATTGACTATGCAAACAAAGGCTTTCAATTGGATCATGACAAGCTATTCTTTCACTGTACTTATTCAACCTGTATGCTGAGCAAATAATACGAGAAGCTGGGTTATATGGAGAAACATGGCATCGGGATTGGAGGAAGACTCATTAACCAACTGTGATATACAGATGATACAACCTTGCTTGCTGAAAGTGAAGAAGACTTAAAACATTTACTGATGAAGATCAAAGAGCACAGCCTTCTGTATGGATTACATTTCAATGTAAAGAAAACAAAAATCCTCACCACTGGACCAATAAACAACATTCTTATAAATGGAGAAAAAATTGAAGTTGTCAAGGATTTCATTTCTCTTGTATCAACTATCAACACTCACAGAAGCAGAAGTCAACAAATCAAATTGCATTAGGCAAATATTCTGCACAAGACTTCTTAAAGTGTTGAAGAGCAAAGGTGTCAGTTTTAAGACCAAGATGCACCTGGCCCAAGCCATGATATTTTCAATATTTTCAATAACCTCATATGCATGTGAAAGCTAGATAGTGAATAAGGAAGACCATAGAAGAATTGATGCTTTTGAGTTATGGTGTTAGAGGAGAATATTGAAAAGTGCTATGAGTTGCCATAAGAACCAACAGATCTGTGTTGGAAGAAGTGCAGTCAGAGTGCTCCTTGGAGGCCAGGATGGCCAAACTTCGTCTCTCATACTTCAGACATATTGTCAGGAGAATATATCATGTTGCTGGAGAAGGATATCATGTTTGGTAAGGTGGAGGGTCAGAGAAAAAGAGGAAGACTTCCAACAAGATGGATTAGCCAAGTGGCAGCATCAATAGACTCAAGCATGGCAACAATAGTGAGGTTGGCCCAGGATTGGACAGTGTTTCTTTCTGCTGGGCATAAGGTCGCTATGGGTTGGTACCCGCCCGATGGCAACTAACAACAACACAAACCATTGATGTCACCACTGCATACCCAGACTCCAGTTTCTCTTTCTTCCTACCTTGTTCCAACCCTAGTCCAGTCTACCTATCATTGCCAAAGTGATTTTTAAGTGTACAGATAGATCATTAGTTCTCTGGAAGTATACAGCAAACTGCTAATAGTGGTTGCCTTTGGGAGGAGAAATGTTAGAATTTGGAAGGCTATGTTTGAGAACAGTCTATTTTCCACTGCATATCCTTCTGGGTTTTATACATACACATGTTTAAAAACAAGGAAATACCAAAACCCAATTCTGATTCATAGTGAAGCCCTATCTAGGGTTTCTGAGTCTGTGAAAATTTTCCCATGGAGCAGCCGGTTTGAACTGCTGATATTGTGGTGCTTAGCAGCTAAATGACCAAATTATGCCACCATCGGGGTTCCAAAAACCATCCATTACTTTTCAAAAAACTTTTTTTTTTTTTAAACTAATGTGATACCCAGGCTTCTAGTTTAACAAGCAAGACATTCCTCCTTCCCAACCACTAGCATGATGCACATCAATGGTCTAGAGATTTTTTTTTTTAGTCCAATGAGAACATACTGAGAAATAAACAGTAACAAAGTCTGGGACACAGGCAGGAGAAGGCAAGAGCAGAGGTAGAAGTTCGCAGGAACTGAAATTAGAAGAAATATAGAAACAGAAAGGCGTCTCTGAAGAACTGCCAGCAGAATGGAAACATTACTAGGAAACTACTCCCTAATCCAATTAGGCAGCAAAGGGTTTCCTCCTGTTCTGAAGTGTGACACACCTACTCTCCAATGGCAGAAAGGGAACTGCCAGGAAGAATTCGGAGGCTGAATGAGGGAGTGGGGACCTCTCCTCTGGCATTGAGGGACTGTCAAGCTGTCCTGCATGCTCCACATGTACACACCCTCGAGTAAAGCCTGATCTCTAATGGACTACACCCTCAATTTCACAGCTCACACCTAGCACTCCCAAAGAAGTAGGCTGGGAGGGATGGCAGATGTGTGTAATAGGAGGAAAAAATTGGGTCGGCTCCCTGTGATAATCAACCTCACCCTTCATTTGTGAATATAGATAGTTAATTTTAAAAATCACCAGATATGAGTTTAGCTAGATGAACAAGAGCCTTTGTGGTGTAATAGTTAAGTGCTTGGCTGCTAAAAGGCCTGGCAACCAATTCCTGTAAAGGTTCTTATTGTGTGCTGTGGAGTCAGCTGGTATGTGTGCTGACTCATATCAACCCCACATGATGTTGTCAGTCTTTACAGGAGCAAATCACCACGTTTTTTCCCCACAGGCCTGCTGGTGGGTTTGAACCGCCAACTTTCTAGTTAGAAATCAAGCACTTAATCATTGTCACCAGGGCTTCTTGCATAAGTATTGGTGGTGGTGGTTATGTTCCATGCAGTCGGTTCCAACTCATAGAGACCCTGCACAGGGTTTCCGAGGCTGTAAATCTTTATGAGAGCAGAAAGTCTCATCTTTCTCTCATGGAACCACTGGTAGTTTTGAACTGCTGACCTTGAGATTAGCAGCCCAACCACTATGCTACCAGAGCTCCTTCGCATAAGTGTTACAGCCTAGGAAACCCTATGGGGCAGTTCTACTCAGTCCTATGGGATCTCTATGAGTCGGAATCGACTCAGCTGCACATTTGATTTTTGGCTTGTGGTACTAAGAAAAAGAATTAAAAGGTAAAGTCCTGCTAGAAAAACGCCCTGCCCTTTTCCCTTCCCTGTTTATCCTAGCACTTTGTGACCAAGGATGAAAGTCACATATGAATATTGGTGGGCAGGGAGGAAGAAGGGCCACAATAACCTCTATGAACACCTGCCCAGCCTTAGACAGCTTTCCTTTAGTACTTTTCATTACAAGAAAAAAAGCAACCAACACCTTATTTAAAACATCAGTTGAATATATTTTTTTATTGCAGAACACATTTCTAACTGAAACAAGGACTCATTTTCCATTTTTACTAAACCAGCTTGAATGAGTTTCTATCATCTGCAAGCAAAAACTATTTAATGAATACGCATGCTTTCTTTGCATTCTGCTCTGGTGGGGGTGGTGGCAGCGGGGGAGCACAATCAAAGGGAAAATCTCCTACCTTCAGCCTCAGGAGAAACAGGGCACCAAGGAGGCTGGGTCCTGCAGAGTCCTGGCCAGTAAGCTGAATATACAATACCATGTTAACAAGGCCCCAATCACATGGGGGCAGAGAGTTTACAAACACATAAAACACTGTCAAAGTGTGGGGAGGTGTTATGTAAACACAATGAAGGGAATAATTTAGATCTCTAAAATTCAGAGATCTGGCAATATTTCAAAACCTCGGAAATTCTTAAGTACTTGTTTAGGTGGACTCAGGCATGTCTACATTGTATTCACCAGTAAACGGTTTAATTATGCACTAAACGAAAGCACAGACAAGTGAAAATAATATTTTATTTGAATAAATTTTTATTTTACACAGGGTATGTCTACAGTTTTGTAAATTTACCAAACTCCAAGTAAACTGAATTGAAATGGAAGGTTCGAACTTATTCCTGGTTCTCCCCAGTTTTCATGTACGAGGATGGGTAACCAGTAGCACCTTCCTCACGGGATTGAAACCTTATTCTCATCCTAACACTTATTTCATTCATCATCTAACAGTATTTAATTGTAAAGTACCATGGAGTCAGTTCCATCTCATACTGACCCTGGCACAGGATTTCTGAGGCTGCAAATCTTGACAGGAGCAGAAAGCCTCATCTTTCTCCTGCAGAACAGGTGGTAGTTTCAAACTGTTGACCTTGAGGTTAGGAACCCAATTCGTAACCTTAATAAGCACCTACAATTCCAGATGCGGTGTCAAATGTGGATATGCTAGGAAAGAAGAGCATACTCTGTGCTTAGCTTACTGGGTCCTGGCAGTGACACTGGGGGTTCAGGCAGCTCTTACAATATATTTTATTGAGTACTGGGAAGGATAAATTATAAAGTACCTAGAGTCAGGAATAAGAGGCTAAGGGCAGAACCCCTACGAATTCAGCAATAATGGGAAGATAGATGAAGAAAAGATTAAGAGAGGGGGGAGGAAAAAAAGCAAAGGTTAAGAGGCCAGTAGAACCCCAGGTAAAGAAAGCCAAGATCAAGAATAAGGGATCAATTACTCAAAAGAATCCAATAGGGGCAAAGAGTTCAAGTGGCAAAGGGACTGAGGAGTAGATTCAATAAGAAGGTATCTTGGTGAGCTCGTTACAGTAGGTTGAGAAGTGGAAAAAAACTGATCATTCAGAAAGGAAGCAAAGATAACCTATTCAGAAAAGTTGACAATGAGAAAGCTATGACAAAGAAAGCAAGCAGTAGCTGTGTGTATGGAGAGATTTAAACACACTTAGCAACTGAAGGCAAAGGAGTCATTACTGAGGGAAGACTGATGAAGAGAAGAAGGTAAATAGGAGGGCAAAGTTCGAGACGGAGCTGTAAGAGTGATATCTGGAGCTCAAGTGGAGCGAGGAAAGACGCTTTACACTGCAGGTGTAAGGAGATGGCGCCACTTCAGGTCTATGCAAGTTTGCTAACAAGTCGAGAACATCACAACTCAATGGCTCTCTTGGTAAAACACGAGGCCAGGACATTTTCTTTAAACTGAAATGATCAGGAATGAAGCCTGAAGAGAGTACAGAAGATTCCAAATAAATGGAATGAAACAATTGTTCAAAGAATAGTTTGTCAAAGATAAGAGTGCAAAGGGTACTTAAATCATTTTTTTTTTTCAAAAAGGAAAAAGAATATATTGCATATAGTAAGGTGTGTGACAGGGTTGTATTCCTTCACCATACTTATTCAACCTGTATGCTGAGCAAATCATCTGAGTAACTGCATTATATGTAGAAAAACATGACATCAGGATTGGACGAAGCCTCATTAACAACCTACGATATGCAGATGATACAACCTTGCTTGCTGAAAGTGAAGAGGACTTAAATACTTACTGATGAACATCAAAGACCACAGCCTTTGGTATGGATTGCATCTCAATGTAAAGAACGCAAAAATTTTCACCACTGGACCAATAAACAACATTCTTATCAACAGAGAAAAGATTGAAGATGTCAAGGACTTCATTCTTCTTGGATCAACCATTAACCACGAGTTCTTTCTGTTATGGTAGTCAAAATACAAAAGGGACTTCAAAAAGTCCATAGACAAATGGAACTAAAATGTAATGGAAGTTTTCCATGAACTTTCTGAAGTCCCTTCTATCTGAAAGTGTTTCTACATCTTTACAGGTGCAGACAGCCTCATCTTTCCACCATAAAGTAGCTGGTAGATTTGAACTTCCAACCTTGAGGTTAGCAGCCCAAGAACTACACCACCATAGTGTTGATTCCAACCCCTACCAATCCTATATAGGGTTTCTAAGACTGTCAATTTTTCCGGAGCAGATAGCATCATCTTTCTCTTATGGAGAAGCTACTGGGTTTGAATTGTCAACCTTGCAATTAGCAGCCCAATGCCTAACCCATAGCACTACATCAGATCTCCTTTTAAAAGTCTATAGACAAGGGCAGTTCGATGATATTTTCATTCCATTTTCCCATGAACTTTCTAAAACCCGCTCGTAGAAGGAATCTGAGGCACAGTGAGGTTTCAGGTGAGGTTGCAGACAACTTCGTTTGTGGTGGCCCTAACCTTCTAACCTATGATTTGTGCCTCACACCTGGCCGGGGTTAGAGAAGGCAATTAAATTTAAAGGCTTCAGTTAAATGCTGTGACTCAAGGAGCGAACACATATAAAAAATATAAAGTAATACATCTTATCACTTACTCTGCTTAATTATGCTAATTAAAACTTTAAAAATAATTTGACAGTAAATTACCAGGACCAACAAGTAAAACAAGATCTATACTACCGTTTGACCATATAATTATGCTTTTTGCTATCCATTAAAATTCTTATACCAAAAGATCTCTAAATAATCTATTTAACTTGTAGCTATATCATATGCGCAGAGTAAAAATGTTAAAAGGTGTTTCATTTTAAAACCACCCACATTTTTATGATATACAATAGCAAAAGCAAGATAAAAAATACAACCCCATTTATTAAACAAACTCTAATAATTGGACCTCAAACAATTCTCTCTTAGAAACACACTTCTCTACTGGCAAAGGAACAAAAGGAAAAGAAAAGAAAGGGACTCCATGGAAGAGAAATGCATTTATTTCCCATTTTCAGTCATTTATGAGATGCCTCATTATTTCAGAAGTGCCCAAATAGAAAGTAAAAAAAAAAAAAAAAAAATTGCTCTTTCTCATTCAGTCAAATACCAAATGCTATTCAGAGATCAACATTGTTCTTCAAAATCATTGAGTGTGATTTCAAGTCCCAGACGTTGACTTCAAGAGTTAGAAGGCAGCTTTTGAAAATACAGAAAACTGCCAGGTAATCTACTCCTATGCCCAGCATCCACCTCCAAGTCATTTAGCAGACTATTATCATTTACTAAGGGATAACAAAAATAATTGGAAAGCATTTTGTTATTAATATACTACAAAAGTCATTTACAAAGATAGCTGTGAAGCCACATTATCTCGAACAATCACTTGTGGGGAAGGAACCATGGGAAGCATACACATCCAGGAATGTATATGAGAAAAATATATCTTTTATTTTTCTCTTTCGAGGACATGTCATCAAAGAGAAGCTTTTTCATATGTATGACACAGAGCAAGGTACCACATAACATAGTATTATATGCACATAAATGTGTATTTCTAAAAAAGTAAAGCCTCAACTTAACCACAATGCCAAAATGCACCACCAACAAGCTCTCATTACAAAATGACTCCAGAAGAAAAAATTAATCCAAAAAGATGAATCATTTATGTAGCAGTAACAATTATTTTTCAGTCTGGCCTGAATTCACTGCAAAGCTGAGTGTAGAAAATGCAATGCCGTCCAGTTCTGCAAACACTCTACAAAACACAGAAAATGGTATAACCCAATGGTTGCCAAGCATTTTGGTCTCAGGATCTCTTTATGCTCTTAAACTATGGAGGACCTCAAAGAGTTTTTCGCTTATGTGAATTATATCCATTACTATTTTCCATAATCAAAATTCACTATGAAATTTTTAAAAATATTTGTTCATTTTAAAATGTCTTTACAAATAAAAATTACTTTAAAAACTATTACCTTACATAAAAGAAAAATAACAACTATATTTTACCCAAACAAAATAATTGCGTGAGAAGAATGGCATTGTTTTGCATTTCTGCAAGTCTCTTCAATGTCTAACTTAGTAAGAAACAATAGATCCTCATGTCTGTGTGTACATGCAATCTGTTGAGATATGTTATCTAGGTTGAAATAAATGAAGACAACCTGCCCTCAAGCAGATGTTGGATAATAGAGGGTATCCTTCATGACTTTCTCAGGAAATTGCTGATACTCTTCTTTGGTACTTCCTAAGAAGTATATCTTCTTAAAAGTTAATTGCAATCTGAAATATAAAACCTTAGAACTCTCTCTACTCTGTTAAAGTCCAACATCTTCCGGTGCATGATTCTGAAACAAATCCAAGTTCACTGAGTTACAGAGATCTTCTACTGATACAGAAATGACTGCAACCATACATTAATAGAGAACTCCCAGAGGTTCAAGCCAGATTCACAAGAGGACTTCGGAATGAGGGATATCACTGTTGTCATCAGATGGATCTTGGCTGAAAGCATAGAATACCAGAAAGAGGTTTACCTGTGCTTTATTCACTACGCAAAGGCTTTCGATTGTATGGATCATGACAAGCTATGGACAACATTGTGAAGTATGAGTATTCCAGAACACTTCATTGTTATCATAAGGGATCTGTACACAGACCAAGAGGCAGTTGTTCAAACAGAACATGGGAACACTGAATGGTTTTAAATTAGGAAAGGTGTGCGACAGGGTTGTATTCTTTCACCATATATTTATTCAACCAGTATGCTGATTAAATAATCTGAGAAGTTGGGTTATATGAAGAAAAACGTGGCATCAGGACTGGACGAAGACTCATTAACAACCTGCAATATGCAGATGATACAACCTTGCTTGCTGAAAGAGAAGAGGACTTAAAATACTTACTGATGAAAATCAAAGAACACAGCCTTCAGTATGGATTGCATCTCAATGTAAAGAAAGCAGAAATCCTCACCAAGGAACCAATAAATAACATTCTTATCAATGGAGAAAACACTGAAGTTGTCAAAGACTTCATTTTTCTTGAATCAACCATCAACACTTATGGAAGCAGCAGTCAAGAAATCAAACAACATATTGCATAAGGCAAATCTGCTGCACAAGACCTTCTTAAAGTGTTGAAGAGAAAAGATGTCAGCTTGAGGACTGAGGTGCACCTGACACAAGCCATGGTATTTTCAATAACCTCATATGGATGCAAAAGTTGGACAGTGAATAAGGAAGATCACAGAAGGAAGAATTGATGCATTTGAGTTATGGTGTTGGAGGAGAATATTGAAAGTACCATGGGCTGACAAAAGAACAAATAGATCTGTGTTGGAAGAAGCACAGCCAGAGTGCTCCTTGGAGGCCAGGATGGCCAGACTTTGTCTCTCATACTTTAGACATATTGCCAAGAGGGACCAGTCACTGGAGAGGGATATCATGTTTGGTAAGGTGGAGGGTCAGAGACAAAGAGGAAGACCCCCAGCAACATGGATTGGCAAAGTGGCAGCAACAATGGGCTCAAGTGTGGCAACAGTTATGAGGTTGGCCCAGGACCAGGTAGTGTTTTGTTCTGTTGTACACAGGGTTACTATGAATTGGTACTGACTCAATAACACCTAACAACAACAACAAATTGACATATTTTTGTATTTCACAAGCCATGAAGATTTCACCACCAGTTTTAGGAAAACATCTTTCAGAATTACACTGTTATCACCACCAATTTTAGGGCAATATCTTTTAAGGATTATCTTTATTATCAATTTTATATCTAATGAAATATCTGTAAGAACAATGTATTGCATTAGGCAAATCCACTACACAGACTTCTTTAAAGTGTTTAAGAGCAAAGATGTCAGTTTGAGGACTAAGGAGTGCCTGACTTTTCAATAGCCTCATATGCATGTGGAGTCCTGGTGTGGTGCTGTAGGACAAGCACTCAACCTCAAAATCTGTTTTAACCACAAGGTCGGCAGTTCAAACTCACCAGCCGCTCCTTGGAAACCCTATACAGGGTTGCTATGAGTTGGAACTGACTCAACCGACGGCACTTGACAACAACATCATATGCATGAAAAAGTTGGCCAATGAGTAAGACCTTAGAAAAATTGATGCTTTTGAATTCTGGTGTTGGAGAAGAATATTAAAAGTACCATGGGCTACCAGAAGAACAACAGATCTGTGTTGGGAAAAGCCAGAATAGAAGTGTAATGGTGAGACTTAAGTCTTTCATACTTCAGACATGTTATTAAGAGGGACTAGTCCCTGGAGAAGGACATCATGCTTGGTAAAGTGGAGGGTCAGAGAAAAAGAGGCAATCCCCCAACGAGATGGATTGGCACAGTGGCAGCAACAATGGACTCATTAGTAACAATTGTGAGGATGGCACAGGACTGGGTAGTGTTTCATTCATCTGTGCTTAGGGTTGGTATTTGTCGGAACCAACTCGACGTCACCTAATAGCAGCAGCATCTGTAAGAATTGAAAAACTGTCAAGCACACAGTTGCAAATACAAGTTTTCTAAAATTCAATGTTCATTTTTCACTTGACAGCTCAAAGTGTATCACTGTCAACAAATACAGTCAGGTGTTTTTCCTGATAGGCTCCTCATTTATATCTGAGGAAATATGTGGTATATATCCAGGTTTGAAAACCACCATTTGTCTGTGAGTTATTCTTTAAAGTAAAAATCCATGAAAAATATACCACATTTGGCTCCTAACTAGGTTGTACAATAGTTTTTCCTTGAGGCAACCATTATATTTCAGTATATAGCAAAAATATTGCCCACATTCTTTTAATTTTATTACTAAGAATTTTTTTAAAACTATACTCAGTGGACAGTGTTAATAAAAGTAAGTCTTACCCCCTTCCAAGACTAAGACTCAATGGGAATACTCGAGCAGACAAGTGCTCTGACTGGTGACCATGTTGGTCACCGATAAGGGGAAGTGAGGGAAAAACAGCAATGAAGCTGGGAGCCACGTCCAACCACATTCAATACACTCTTCTGAACCCGGGTGGAGACCTGGTTAGCCAGCAGTGTGGCAAGACCTGAGGACTTCTGGATCCAGAGTCAGTGACATAGCCACAGAGGACTAGAGTAGAGAATGAAGCTGATAAGAAGAGAGGGCATATATGCACAAGAACACCCACACTTGCAGATAATACCCACTTGACCTGGCTCCAATAACTGGATGATCAGAGCTCAACCAGAAGAAGAAAGAAGAGGAAAAAAAGAGTAATCTGATACAATTTGATGAACTTGACCTACACCTATGGATGCA
>NW_006408848.1:2668490-2673393 GCF_000296735.1 Chrysochloris asiatica
TACAAGACTGCCTTAGTTTGTCAAAATGTCAAACAGCAAAAAAAAAAAAAAAAGTTGTTGTTGCTATTGTTAGCTGCCATGCAGTTGGTTCATAGCGACCCTGTATAGAGTTTCTAAGGAGTGGCTGGTTGAGTTTGAACCGCTGACCTTTGTCCTGCAGCACAACAAAATAATGCCAGTGTTCCATGTACTATGAACCACCCCCATCTGTCAGTTTGTCATACTGTGGTGGCTTTGCAAGATGCTGTAATGCTAGAAATTATGCCACTGGTATTCTGAATGGTGGGCAGGTTTCAGCAGCGCTTCCAGGCTCAGACAGACTAGAAAGAAGGCCTGGCAAGATACCTCTAAAAATTAACCAACAAAAACCCTGTGGATCACAACAGAATACTGTCCAATAAGTGCTGAAAAAATGAGCTTACTAGGTTGGAAAGCATTCAAAATACAAGTGAATGCAATACAGCATCTAAGGATCATGAAGATGGCATTGTTGTTGCCAAGTGCCAAGGAGTCAGCCAGAATTTATAGCGGCCCTATATAGGATTTCTGAGGCTTTAAGTCTTCTGCAGGAGCAGAAAGCCTAGGATTAGGTAATGTTTTGTTCTATTGTAATGTGGTCACCATGAGTTAGGAAACTCAGCAGCAACTAACAACATTAAGATGCACATACATTTGAAAATGCAAACCCATTGAAAGGGTCTTGGGTACCCAAAAAGCACAGTGAACATTTCTGGCTTCATTCAGATAGGACTAAATACCTATGAATTGGAAAATTAATTATTGCTAAAAAAGGGAGAAACACTCTCAAGCCATTCTCCAGGTATTTCACAAGCCATTAGAAAGACAAGAATTTACTTTCTCAGAAGACACTGTATTGAGAAAGCAATTTAGTGATATGCTTCTGAAATCCAAGTTCATATTTTTATGTTAATTAGACTCAATTCTAAGGGAGCAGCACCATTTAAGATTACTAGGGATACAGAGACAAATGAGGCATCTGCTTTCCAGGAACTTATAATAAACAAAGATGTTCATCTGTAATTTATAATAAGCAAAAATTGGAAATGGTTGAAGTGTTTAAAAAGGAATGAATTATTTAAGATAGGATCCAACCTCATGATGAATTATGTAACCATTAAACTTTATAAATAACTTGTTAAACACAAATAACGGGCATGTTATTTGTATAGAATTGTGGAGAGATGTTTAGAGGAAAGGAGAAACCAAAATTGAATAGATGGTATACTTTTACATTTTTGCATATCTGTATTTGAGGTCTCCCTGAAGTAGACAAAATAGTCACAAGACCAAACCAAAACATTATGCAGAAGGCATATATTCCTTTGTTGTTAAGTGCCACTGAGTTGGTTCTGACTCATAGCGACCCTGTATAGGGTTTACAAGGAGCAGCTGATGAGCTTGAACTGCAGATTCAAATGGACTTTGCAGTCCAGTCATTAACCCACAGCACCATACCAGGGCTCCATATATTTCTCTAGGAGGATACTTTTAGAACACACTCATTTATATCAAATACTTACTCCAGTGGGAAAACCTGACAATAGTACTATCTAACTTTAAGACAGGAGTCCTTGGGTGATGCAAACAGTTAAGCACGCAACTACTAGCCACAAGGTTACTGTTTAAACCCACCTGAGGTGCCTCAAAAGACAACGTGCTTCTAAAAGGTCACAGCTTTGTAAACCCTATGCAGCAGTTGTACTCTGTACACAGAGAGTTGCCATACGTTGGAATTGACCGATTTAAATGAAAAAACAACTTGCTTTGAACTTAACTGACACAAACAAAAAGGAATTAAATACAAATCCTATCCTATTACACTCAACATGTCTTTTGGTTCTGGAGGTGGGGTGGGAGAGAGCATAACCTTTTGCGCATTTAACAAAATGGATGGATTTTGTGCAAAATACATGACATTTCTTCTAATCACTTTCTTGTATTATGAAGAATCCCCCGAAATGCTGCATAATTCCTGAAAGCTAGTTCCAAAAGATGATGCCTGAATATGATTTAATGCTATTGAAATACACAAAGCTGGCTGCTTAAAAAAAAAAAACCACAAATTCAAGGGTCCATGTGACCATCCACCTAGTTGCTAATGAAGACCTGGAAAGACTGCTTAATCAATACCTCATCAACTAAAAAGCATCATCTTTCTCGTGTATGTTTCAACAGTTCTTTTTAAAGAAAATGATTCATACTAAACAAAAGATACTTTGTAGGAGGTTCCTTGAATGCCCTGCATATTCAGATTCCTTAAGTTTCTTTGACATATGACTATGAACAAAAACACAACAGATTTCCAGCAAAAATATCAATTTCATGACTTCAGAAACATCACTACTTCTTTGTTTTTCAACTACCACTTTTGCTATAAACCAGAAATGGAAACGTGTCAAAAGAAAACATATTCTTGGATGGGTTTTATCAGAAACGTATCATAATATGATAATTATGTATATGTAAATAATCTTTTCTTGATTGCATTCAGAGCTGAGTCCATCTTTTATGCCTTTTATCTTTTTACTGTGTCAGATAAAAATCTTTAAAAGGTGGCAGCAAAAATACCAATAGTTATTACTGAATATTTATGTATAAACATTTACATACACAGTCTTTAATCCCCACAATAACCCTGTATTTGTCATATATATATATATATATATATATATATATAAACGGAAGATAACTAGTCCTGTTAGCTTTTAAGCAGCACAACTGGGATCCAAACACAGGTTTGGCATTAAACAAGTGGTTCTCTCAAAATTTGGAGTATATCAAAATCACCTGGAGAGCCTGTTAGCAAAATTCCTGGGCCCGCTCCCAGATTTTCTGATTCTGTATGTTTGGAGTGGAGAAATGGGACCAAGATTTGCATTTCTAATGCTGAATCTGCTGGTCCAACACTTCAAGAACTAGTGCTCTGAAACCCATGAGATAATACAACCTTACAGAGGGGAGTCCTGGGGTGGCATTGTACAACAAGCACTGGACTGCTAGCCACAAGGTTAACAGTTCAAATCCATCAGTTTTTCCTCAGATACCCTAGACAGGGTAACTATGAGTCAGAATCGATTCAAGGGTACTTAACAACTACCACCTCATAGATACTATGTTGTTGTTAAGTGTCGTGGGATCGGTTCTTACTCAGCGATCCCGGAATAGGGTTTCCGAGGAGCAGATGGTGACTTTGAAGCACCGACCTTGAGGTTCAACCTGACCTTGTGTTCCAGTGCTTATCCTACAGTGCCACACCAGGACTCCTGTAGATACTATAAGGTTGTTCAGGCTACAATTTGCCTTTGGGTTAATAGACCAGAAAGTCAATAGAACAACCACTATTGTTACTGTTCTGGTAACAAAAGACCAATGTTATGTGCTATAGAGTTGATCCCAACTCATAGCAAACCCTGTATAGGGTATCTGAGGAGTCAGTGGTGGGTTTGAACCACTAACCTTGTGGTTAGCAGTCCAGTGCTTATCCTACAGTGTCACATCAGGATTCCTGAAAGATGTATAAGAAACCATAAGTTTTCTAGTTATTTACATTTGGTGGTAGGGGGGGAGGAGTGTTCTCAAATTACAAAATAACAAACAACTGTTGGTGTTTCTTCTAAGCCAATCAATAATTTAGCAACATCTGCTGGAGTTGAAGAGGCCAGAGAACCTCCCAACTTGACTCGTTAAGGGGGACTGAAGCTAAATCTCAGTGACTATGATGGGGAGGACCTTTAATGGGAATGGAAGCTGAAGGCAAAAGACAAGGAAATGGAATGTACAAGATTAGACATCTTCTCAGAACATTAACTCTGGATCAGGTATTGACTACTGTACCAAAGAATCACAGCCAAGTTACTATTGATTAATCAATAGTGGCCTTTATTTGCTTGGACAGCCAAAGAGCTATGAGGTTCAAATCTCCCCCTAAGTAAGCTGTGAAATTGGCACTATTAAGACAAGGCCCTCTAAAACTGTTTAAAACTCTGAGATGCACATATTTTCAGCAATATTTCATATTCCAGAGCAACATAACTTTCAAGGACAGGGCAAAAATACTGCAATAATTATATTACAGGCAATCATTCTGAAAAGTAAAGCTATAATACAGCTATTACCTACGGGAGTTATCTCCAAGATTATCGAAATTTTCCAGAGCCACTCATGGCTCACATACCAATTCCACACAAATCAAAACACATACTCCACACTTCAGCACAAGCAAAAGCAAATAATTGAGCTGAAATTTTAAAATAAAAAGAAAACTGTGGTTTCCATTTAAAGGGAGGGAGGGCGAAAAAAAAGGAATTCCTTGGTGAGACTGGAAGGCCAACACTGATTTATACAACATGACTTTGCCTAAACCATGCATCATCTTGGGTTCTATAAGTCTTCAGTTTACAGGAATGGTCTAAGAGTTTAAAAAAAAAGGTTTCAGACAACAGTGTTGTTTAGAAATAAATACTAAGTGGCCATCAAGAATGTGATTTTCAGTATTTAAGAGAGCTATATGGCAATGCCTACAGGGAGTCCTGGTGTGGTGCTGTGGGCCAATGTGCTGGACTGCAAAGTTGGTTTGAACCTCATGGTCAGTGGTTCAAGTTCACCAGTCGCTCTTTGGAAACCCTATACAGAGTTGATATCAGTTAGAACCCACTCGATGACACTTAACAACAAACAACAACTGCTTCTTAAAAACAGCACAATTACGTGGTCACGGAAGACTCAAGTGGAGAATGGAGCTGCCAGCTGATGGGAAGAGAGGGCATGTACACAAGAACACCCACACTTGCAGATGGTACCCACGTGACCGGGACCGGATGACTGGATGATCAGAGCTCAACCAGGAGAAGAAGGGGGGGGGGGGGGGGGAGATTGAGCTGAT
>NW_006408848.1:2674164-2675404 GCF_000296735.1 Chrysochloris asiatica
AAAAAAAAAAACAAAAAAACAGCACAATTAGAAGAATCAAAACCTTTATACCCTGGGTATGGGAAATGTAAAATTGTATAGCCACTTTGAAAAATAATTTGGCAATTTCTAGAAAAATTAAACATACATTTTCCGAATGACTAATTATTCTAATCTGTGGCTTTAGGTACCCAAGAAAAATAAAAGCATATGTTTATAAGAAGTTCTATACACAAAAACAACCAACCAGAATGCTCTTTAGAAGTGAGGATGGCAACACTTTGTCTCATGTACTTTGGACAAGTCATTAGAAGAAACCAGTCACTGGAGAAGGGCATCAAAATTAGTAGAGGGTCAATGAAAAAGAGGAACACCCTCAAAAGAGATGGGATGACAAAGTGGGAGCAACAATGGACTCAAACATAACAATTATGAGGATGGCTGAGGACTGGGCAGTCTTTCTTTCTATTGTACATAAGGTCACTATTGTGAGTTAGAACCAACTCAGCTGAACGTAACAACATACAAATGTTGACAGCAGCTTTATGTATAATAGCCCAGAACTGGAAGCAATTCAAATGTCCATGAACAGTGAATTGTTGTTGTTATTAAGTGCCATCAAGCAACTCTGTATAAGGTTTCTGAGGAGTTGACTCATGAGCTTGAATCGCTGACCTTACAGTTGAAACCGACTTTGCAGTCTAGTGCATTAACCTTCAGTGCCACACCAGGGCTCCATCAACAGTGAATAGACTGTTGTTGTTGTTGTTGTTGTAGTTATGAGCTGTCAAGTCCTACCGACTCATAGCGACCCAGTATAGGGTTTCCGAGGAGCGAATGGTGAGCTTGAATAGCTGGTTCACAGCAACCTAGCAGTCCAGTGCATAACCCACAGCGCCACACCAGGACTCCAAATAGACTGTGGTAATCTACAACCTGTGATGCATCCATATAATGAAATATGCGCTGGACTGCAAAATCGGTTTGAACCATAAAGTTAGTGGTTGAAGCTCACCAGCTGCTCCTTGGAAACCCTATACAGGGTCACTATGGGTCAGAACTGACTTCATGACACTTAACAACAACAGAAAGGAATGAATTACTGGTTGATAACGGGTACATAAGCACTGGATTGCTGTTAACAGCAAGGTCATTGATTCAAACCCACCAGCCCCTCCTCAGAAACCCTATGCAAGGTCACTATGAGTTGGAACCAACTTGACAGCACTTAACAAAATGAATGAATCTCAGAATTATGCAG
>NW_006408848.1:2675662-2676929 GCF_000296735.1 Chrysochloris asiatica
AAAAAAAAAAAAAAAGAAAATGTAAAAAAGGAGTACATATTGTATGAGCCCAACTACACACAATTTAACAAAATACAGGAACCTTAACGGTGCAGTAGTTAAAGTACTCAGCTGCTAACCAAAAGGTTGGCAGTTTGAACCTATCAGCCACTCCATGGAAGAAAGATGTAGAAGTCTGCTTTTCCCTAAAGATTTACAGCTTTGGAGACCCCATGGGGCAGTTCTACTTTTCCTAAACGGTCTTTAAAGAGTTGGAATAGATTAGACAGCAGTGAGTTTGGTTTTTGTTTTGTAACCTACTTGCATAGAGACAGCAGGTCAGTGATTGTCCTAAGAAAATGGGAATGGGAAAGGATGAGAGGATACTTCTGGGCATGATGGCTATATACTGTGGTGGAGGTTTCATGGTTGTATGCTTGTACCAAAACTTCTCAAACTTACACCCCAGATATATGCAGCTCATTGTATGTCAAGTATACCTCAATTAAACAGCAAAAAAAAAAAAAAAAAAGCTATGAAGGAAGGGAAAGTATGCATTTCAGTGGCTCAACTACAGATCAGAAAATGACACTCTAATTCTAATCTGGGTTTCACTCACAAGCACTGCACAGTATTCTAGGAGTAATGTTTGCTCCCTTTGATATCATGAGTGAAGAGCCTCAGTCATGAGTCAAGCACATAGATGACTCACCTGGTATTACTAGTTCCCACCACTAAAACTGTAGTCCTGGTATGGCGCTGCAGGTTCAAACCCACCAGCCGCTCCTTGGGAACCCTTTACAGGCTCACTATGAGTCGGAACTGACTCGATGGGATGTAACAACAGCAGCCACTAAAACTGGCCCACTAAATTTAAAATCTTTCCTTTATTTCAAGATTAGAATACAAGCCAGCTATCAGATAGGTCCTGTAGGACTCTGTCAAGGTTAAAATTTTAGGATTCACATTCAATAAAAGTTGTTCTCACATACCACCTACAACTATTATAAAACCAAATAATCCCTTTGCTCATATGTGAAGTTCTAGGAGGCTGCAAACTATGGCCTAATGGCCAAATCTGCCCTCCCACATGTTTCTGCATGGTCTACAAACTAAAAATGATTTTTACATTTTTCAGTGGTTTGAAAAAAAAAAAAAGAATTTACATATTATCAGTGGATATTTTTATCCCACAATGAAATCCAGGTCTGGGTAATTGCTAAAATATTTACTATTTGGTCCTTTATAGAAAAGTTTACTTATCTTTGTTCTAGACCCTTAATTTGTC
>NW_006408848.1:2677505-2704323 GCF_000296735.1 Chrysochloris asiatica
TTTTAAAGGAAAGAGGAGGGGGCTAGGAGAAGAAGGATGGTACAGTTCTCTGACTCTGCTTCTTTATTAGTTTTTACCAGCATTCCTTTACCTTTTTATAATAATTCAATATACATATTACCTCTGACCCAGAAAGGCCACATGTCCCAGTAAACTTCTGGGAATCACTACAAAAGCTTTCTAATCAACTGCTCTGAGGAAATGGTTCTTACTGATGTTACTGATAGCCATAAAGAGACAGCCTGTGGTATATAGGGAGATCTGGTGTGGCACTGTGAGTTAATGCTCTGAATTGCAAAGTCAGTTTGAACCGTAGGGTGGGTAGTTCCAGCTCCCTAGCCACACCTAGGAAACCCTATAGAGGGTCACTATGGGTCAGAACCTAGTTCACGGCACTTAACAATAACAAGTGGTATAGAGAGGTTCAAACTTACACACTCACAGCCCAAAAGTGAGGGTTGAGAGCAACTACAAGAACCTAGCTCTGCTTTACCCAGCTCTTGTCCACTAAACAAACCTCTAGCCTCACTTCAGGCAGTGAAGTAGAGGGTGGGAATCAATCGGCCATGCAAATAACCTGATGAATAATCATGGCTTGCCAGAGGCACTTTGGGCAAGGGCCAAAGTTTACTTGTAACTTATAGAGAAATCCATAACTTTGGGAACTGCATCTTTAACCTCATAGGGTCCAGCCATAACAGAAGCAAGTCAAATCATTGAGAATATTTCCATCATCACAACCTCAGTCAAGTCCTTCTGTTTGTTCTCAGCACATCTCTCTTCATTCTCCTCTCAGTGAGGACCAATTTCTGTTTCCTGGTTCACATATTATCTGGGTTTGTATCTCTTCTAGAGACAATCAGACTAGGAGTAGAAATCATATTCCCAGTTTCCACATGTGTAGAAGAAGCCAGGTCAAGTTTACAGGTCCCAGTGTAACTCTAGTGTAGTATGGAAGAGTTCCAAGGGGATAGATATAAGTATCCACATTACCTGACATAATATAGGTGGGAGAACAATCTACATAAATTTTAAGCAAAGTGATAGCAATCTGCCTCCAAAGATAAGTTTAATAAGGTCTAATGAGTCTAATCTCATGGAAGCAGCAGTAAAGAAATCAAAGGACATATTGCATTAAGCCAAATCTGCTGCACAAGACCTCTTGAAAATATTGAAGAGAGAAGATGTCAGCTTGAGGACTAAGGTGCGCCTGACCCAAGTCATGGTATTTTCAGTAGTTTCATATGCATGTGAAAGTTGGACAGTGAACAAGGAAGACCCTAGAAGGATTGAAACATCTGAGTTAAGATGTTGGAGAAGAATACTCAAAGTACCATGGACTGCTAGAAGACTAATTTGTGTTGGAAGAAGTAGAGCCAGATTATTCCTTAGAAACCAGGATGGAGAGATTTCATCTCTTATACTTCGGGCATACTATCAGAAGGGACCAGTCCCTGGAAAAGGACATAATGTTTGGTAAAGTGGAAGGTAAGTGAAAAAGAAGAAGATCCCCAATGAGATGGATTGGCATAATGGCAGCAGCAACGGACTCAAGCTTAACAATGATTATGGGGTTGGTGCAGGATCGGGCAATGTTTCGTTCCGTTGTACATGGGGTTGCTATTAGTCAGAACCAACTCAAAGGCACCTAACAATAACAAGAAGTCTAATTATTGTATGGGGACACTTAACATTTGATGTAACTTTTATTAAAATTCTAGGCCCCCTGTCAAACTCCAGGGAAAACTGGTGTTCTTTCTTATGGGTCTCTTGTACCTAGACACCTGAGATGTATCTACACTTTTGGTTCCAGCTCATGTCAGCCTCCCCTTTCCATCCTTTTTTTTTTTTTACATGATTCACCTTCCCTATTTCATCTACAATACTCAACACATACACCACCATCAGAACCACCACAAACATCACCATTACTGAGAATAATAATTTTTAAAACCTAGAGGGAGAGAAAAAGCTAAGCTTAAATGTTTACATGTTCACTCTCCCAACTGAGACTGGACTCCCTCCTGTTTATCCCATCACAATCAATTTCACCTTCTATAAATGTGTTACACAACATAGCAGAGCTTTTTAAAATGCAGTCAGTCCTTGGGACCTGGAAGTCCTGGGAAAATTCCCAGTATCTCACATCTAGATAACTTATTAGGCTTTGGACAGGGATGGGTAGCAGATGGGACAGCACCAACCTATTATATTTAAAGGTACCTTATCATTTATAAGGAGTAATGGTACAGCAATGTAGAATAAAGCACTAGGCTGCTAACCAACCATAGGTCAGTAGCTCAAACTTACCAGTCACTCCCTGGAAACTCTATATACATGAGTTGGAACTGACTCGACAGCACTTAACAATAACAACATTTACAAAGCTTTTGGAACACCTTGTACTTAAGAGATGATCTTCAACATCCAGCAAGGAAACTAATTACCTTGTACAGATCAAAAACCTAAGGCTCAAAGCAATTAGGTGTGAAGTTCACGGCAACACATTGGCTGGTGGAATCAGATCATGGATCCAGGTGACCATTCAAGTCCAGTGCATTTTATGGTTTCATTTTATTTTAAAAACAATGGCCTAAGCTGCTGACCAGTGAACAATGTGGATTTGGCTCAATAATAAATTGGGTCAGAGAATCCTGCACAGACATGATCGGGCCAACAGTTAGCTAATTAAGAGAACTTAGCAATGATTGCATTATTCAACCATTTCAGCAGAACAGGTTTATGCTCCCTTGTATCCTAGGGCTCTCTGCAGCTCTTTCCTACTCGCCTCCCACAGCAGGCTATCTCCAGAGTTCAGTCCTCGATTCTCCTTTTTTTAAACTCTCTCCTTTCTTTAAACTCGGCCCTAGAGACTCTTCTTAGCTCTCATGGACTCAACCACTGACTCATCAAGTATCACTTCCCAAGAGTCTCTTCAGTCTGACAATGCACAGATTTGCTGCCATCAACACAAATGTTGTTGTTAAGTGCTGTTGAGTCGGTTCCAACCCAGAGTGACCCTGTATAGGGTTTCTGAGGAGCAGCTGGTGAGCTTGAACAGCTGACTTTGCAGTTCAAATGACTTTGCAGTCTGACGCATTAACCCACAGAGCCACACCTGGACTCCCACACAAATGTAATTATATTTAAATATCCTCTCACCCTTAGAACTCGCAATCTCTTCTTCAGAAAATCATGCTATGAATGTTCATAAATATTTCTGATCTTCATATTAAGTCTGGAAAGTAAAGAGGGTGACCCTATCATCCCCATTTAGTAGGTGAAGCATTTAAGGCTTGTCAGGGGCATTTCCTGACTTCCAAATCAAAAGCCAGCTACATACTGAGACATGCTACAAAACATGGATGAACATTAAAAACATTAGCTAAGAGAAGGAATCTAGTTACATGAGACCACATATGGTATGATTTCATTTTTATAAAATATTCCAAATCAGCAAATTCAAAGAGAAAAAGAAGCTTAGTGGTTGCCTGGGACAAAGGGGGTTGGTCCTGGTGCGGCACTGTAGGATAGAGCACTGGACCGCAAGGCCAGTTTAAACCACGAGATCAGAGGTTCAAACCCACCAGATGCCCCTCAGAAATCCTATACAGAGTTGCTATGAGTTGGAACCAACTCTATGGCACTTAACAACAGCAAGGACTAAGGGGAAGATGCTGGGCTGCCTGCTAATGGATACAGTTTTCTTTTGGGTATGATAAAATGTTTTAAAATTAGACTGTAGATAGTTGTTCAATCTTCTGACTATTGCTGCTGCTGTGTGCCATCCGGTTGGTTCTGACTCACTGCAACCCTATATAGGGTTTCTGGGGCTGTAAATATTTATGGGAGCAGAAAGCCTCACCTTTCTCCTGTGGAGCTGCTGGTGGGTTTGAACTGCTAACCTTGGGGTTAGTAGCCCAAAAGGAGCCCTGTGCTACCAGGGCTCCTTTTGACTAAACTAAAAACATTAAATTGTACACTTTAAATAAATGCATCGTATAATATGTGAATTAGATCCCAATAAAACTTTCAAAAGAAACTTCTAAACATATATGTAATAATTTTTTTTTAAATTTCTGTCTGCTGAAATGGAAATGGAATTAAAGTAGAATACAATAACGTGAACGGATGAGGGAAAACCAAACTAAAGGGTAAGAGTAGAGCTACATTTTAGATTCCCTTTTGCCCCACCCAACTATCCCCCTACTCAACCCCGCTTCCTTCATAATACCTCTCCCTAAACCAAACTTCTGACACTCTTATATCCAACACTGCTTCCCTTTTAAGCCATGCCTTATCTTTACTAGCCTAAGTCACTGAAACTACTTATTTCTCTTCCCTACCATAATTCCTGGTGTGGCGCTGTGGGTTAATGCATCAGACTGCAAAGCCGTTTGAACTGCAAGGTTGGTGGTTCAAGCTCACCAGCTGCTCCTTGGAAACACTATACAGGGTTGCTATGGGTTGGAGTTGACTCAACAGCACTTAACAACAACAACTAAAAATTATCACAATTTGTCTTTTACAAAGCACCATTTTTCTGCAATTTCCCTACTACACTATGAGGCTTTTCCTAGAGAAGCCAATAGTCCTGGTATGGTGCTACAGGATAAACGCTGGATTGCTAACCACAAGATCCTGGTTCAAATCTACCAGCTGATCCTCAGAAACCCTATACAGGGTTACTATGAGTCAGAACTGACTCGACAACACTTAACAACAACAACAACACAACACAGCAGTATTCAAGAGTCTAGCTGAAACTTATGTTCTCCCATGTCATTTAGAGGCCTCCTCATCCAATCAGGAGTTGTTCAGCTCTTCCTAGATCTTTCTTTCTCTTACACACACACAGTGCACCTACTAATTCCTGCTTATGAGAAGTCCTGCTTATGAGAAGTTCTTTGGAATGTACTACCTTCATCAATTTCCCTAACTACTCCAGATAATGTTTCTCTCAACACCTAGCATTAATAGTCTGTATGACTCACTTGAAACTTAGATAACAAGGGAAGGTAGTTTTGTAGCCCATCTCTCAAGGAGAGTCAAAAAGACAGCCAAGCCAAGGTTGCTAGCTAATAGCATAACTTCTGTGTCCTGCCCACTAGACCTAGCAGGCTGTTAAGCACAAAGTCTTCAATTGATTAAAGACCACAGAAAATAAATAATGGCTCACCCAGTTAATATTTAATATAGCACCCAGAAGCTGTTGGCAAAACATTTTTAGTTTGAGAAGTAGATTTTTTTTTTAATCACCCAGTAATAAATCTTTTTTTTTAATCTGAGAACTAGTTTTAACTAGCTTCTAGAATTGCTCGAAACACTGAGTATAAGAAGAAAAGAAAAAATGCCATCCAAGACAGGGCAGCTTGGTGGTGCCAAACATATCATTCAACATTAAGCCAATTGATTAGCGCTCAACAGGAGGGCAGAAATACTAACACTGATGTTATCTATGAAGGCCACACCTTTTTCTCAAAGGTGAGAATTACAGGGAAGAAACAAAGGTACTAAAGACATCAAAAGAATGAAATTAGAAATGGGGAAGGAAGCAGAGGAAATATCAGGACTAAACAGCAGGAAACCTAGGCACTGTAGGATAAGACACTGGATCACAAGGTTGATTTGAACCATAAGGTCGGTGGTTCAAACTCACCAGCTGCTTCTTGGAAACGTTACACATGTGCCTTTGAGTCAGAACTGACTCAACAGCACTTAACAACAACAACAACAGTGGGTGAGCCTTTAAGAGAGGAGACAAAGATGCAGAAAACAAGTCAGATCACCTTTGCAACCTGGAGAAAGGCAGACATAATAATTCTATTTACAAAAACCCATGGAAATAGAAGCAAATACTGTTAAATGATGATGCAGGAGGAGATTGTAATAATTGCAATGAAACAATGAGTGTAAAACCGATGTTCTCCCATGTAAACTATCACTCAATTCACAATAAACTCTATAAAAAACAAAACAAAACCCCAAGGAACACCATCAGACAAATTCCTCTCCTGGAGATTGGGCCTTTTGACTCAAACAGGTTCTATTGCAGGGAAGCAGGGGTAAATTAACTCTTTGCTTTAAGCTAAGCATTTTTGAAGAAAGCCTCAGTGATTGAAAATGCTTATGTGATTCTGCTCAGTTCTCCTGAATTTTAGCTACCGCAATGATTTAAAAAAAAAAAAAGCACTTTTTTTCTCTAGGTCAATGTGGCTTTTTGTGTGTTTTTTTTTTTTTTTAACATGGAAATCAAAACAAATTATTAAATTGTGTTAGCTTTCTAAATTTGATTAATGTTATGCAGGGACTCCCACAAACTGCCATTTATTACACTTGCTAATTAGGAGCTGCAAGGTCTTTATCTTCCCCAACCTACAGTCACATGCTTAGGATGGAGCTTTGCTAAAAGCTGGACTCCTAGCTAATACTGTTAATGAGTTTAGCACTGCCAAAATGTCAATGGTTTTTCATTTGGTCAGAAAGGGCCTAATTTATCTAGTTCAATTGCCCTCGGTAATTTTCATGAAAATGTCAGAGCAGTAATCAGGAGAAAGGAATGGCAATAAAGAGGATTACTAGAAAGGTAGCTAAGAATACCCCACTGACAACTGCTTTTATTTTCTTTCCACCGCTGCAAGATTCAGCTCAGAGATATAGCTAGCAACAGAGCACACAGAGTTCAACGCCAAAATGGAACCACATATTTTGTCTAAAGAACAGTTTGTTTTGCAATTTTGAAACATGTACAATATGAGAAGTTTAACTGTAAGCTTCCCAAAAGAAAGAAGAGAAGCATGAGAAAATATTTCAGGGGAAGAGATGGGGGAAAGCTGCGTTGTTTAACATACTTTACTTCAGTCCAAAGCAGATTTTAGAATACTAAGAAAAGCACACCTGAGGAGATAGATCTATGAGGGGACTTCAAAAAGCTCCTGAAAAAATAGAATAAAAAGAATGGAATTTTCCTCAAACTTTTTGAAGCCCTTGCATATATTGCTTTTGATCACTTCTGTACAAGTAAAATTTGCTTACAACGTATTCAAGGCAAAATAAATCACAAGATACCTTCTTTACCAATTTTAATTTATTCTTTCATAAACAAGCATACATGGTAACAAGAATAATATTTCCAAGAGTCAGTAATGGATAAGATGGCTGTTTACCCTCAGGTCACCAAGATGCCCAAACTTGGTAAGCAAGCACTTAAGCTAAGTCCAACAGAATGGGAAGAGAGACACTGTACATATCTGTGGATTTAGGTATCTGGATTCAACTTTGCAGAGAAAGAATTCCAAAAACTTACCATGGGCCCTCATCAAATCCATCTGAGTTATAAAAAAGGAGAATCGTAAACACATACACACACACACAAAAAAAAGAACATAAATCACTCTGATAAAGCAGTCCCCAAGGTCTGAGCTCATATAGAATAAAGTTGGAATACAAATTCCAGGCTCCCAAGAAATCAATATCCTCTCTGACCCCTTTGGCCCCAGCAAAAAATGGCATGAAACCATCCCTCCCACAGCACTCTCTACAGCTGGGTTCAATAATCCATTGTAGTGGCCACGCAGAACTCAGGCATCATACTCACAGTCATGGTTTGTTGTTTTTTTAAAGGAATGTTAATAGGTTACAAGCTGGATCAGAAATGCTCAGCACACAGTTCTTCCAGTTAGACAGCCTCTCTCAGTCTTGCCTGCAGGCAGGCCTCTGTATATTATAAAACTCTTTCAGGGCTGCTGTTAAATGCCTAAAGGCACTTCATTCTGTTATAAGCCATAAACCACAGCACAAAGTCACTCCACTCTAGCTTCAGGGTCAATGAACCTAGTTCTCCAAGTGCCAAGCAAACCTCCTGCCTGAAAGGCACTCAAGCTTTACTCTCTGCTGTTCCTCCTTCTGCCATGCCTCTGGTGTCAAGTTCTGTTCCCTGAATCAAGGTGGTGCTTCGCACACTGATCTTGAGTCCAAAGGACACACTCTACTACTGGCTTGGCAAACTTGATGGTGAAATCCTTCCCCTTCCTATTTCTGAGAGGGCTCATTTTATACCCAGGTTAGCGTTTCAAGGTTTTACAATTATATCCCTGTTAACAATCACAACTGAATTACATAGTGCTATCAGCATCTTCCCCCACTTTCTGTTACCCAGACCCATCAAGAAAAGGTCATTGTTAGGTGGGAATTAAAAAACTATGGGTAGAAAAGCCACATGAAGTAATCCACTGCACTGCATCCCCACATGTTGTTGTTGTTAAAGTGTCATCGAGTCGGTTCCAACCCACAGCAACCCTATATAGGGTTTCCGAGGAGCGACTGGTGAGCTTGAACTGCCAACCTTGCAGTTCAAATGGTTTTGCAGTCTGGCACATTAATGCACAGCGCCACACCAGGACTGCAGCCCCACATTATGAGACATAAAATTCTTTCTTTTCTGATACAAAGTCCATTTGAATGAAGTAGGGAGTCCTGGTGTGGTACTGTAGGATAAGAATTGGACTGCTAACCTCAAGGTCAGTGGTTCAAACTCACCAGCCGCTTTTGGCAACGCTATACAGGGTCACTATGAGTTGGAACCAACTAACAGCACTTGACAAAAAGATAAGTAGAGAAGCTAGTAGTAAAAAAAAAAAAAATTGAGAACTGGAAATTCCATTACCAAATTACATATGACCTAAGTCTGTAACTTCCATGTATGTTGCCTCTTGAATAATTCAGTATGTCTTTGCTCAAGACTACCTCAGTTTTGAAGTCCATGAGTAGTGCAAATTGTTAAGCAATCAGCTGCTAACCAAAGGGCTGAAGGTTTGTGACTACCCCAGGGCATCTCTGGAGGCCTGGCATTGTACTTCAGAGAAACCAGTCACCAAAAGCCCTAGGGAACACAGTTCTACTCTGACACAGAATCTACTTAATGACAAATGTTTTGTTCCAGTTTTAGCAACGAAATCTATCTTGGGCAAAACCAGTAGGTGGTTATCTTAATAGAAGCTCAACTAAATAAGATATTTGCGTAACAAAAAAAATGACTGATCAACTTAACAAATATAGGTACATTAAAACTCAATTATTTGCAGTAAAAGCTGAATCTTGATTGTTTTAGCATGCCTGTTTTGTTTTCCTTTGAATTTTTTAGTTGTACGAAAATGAAATAAGTATGTATTTAGTGTAGTTATCTGAGACTCTACTAGTTACTCTGTGAATTTTGGCAAGTTACTTAACATCTCTGAGGAGGAACTGACACTACAGTAATGGATTCAGCCTCAAGTTCCTTCCTCAGTAAGTATGGTATATAGTAAGCATTCAAATTAAAGTCAGTATCATCATTTCTATATGCTGTTGTTGTTATGTGCCGTGAAGTCGGTTCAAACTCATAGTGACCCTGCACAGGGTTTCCGAGGCTGTAAATCTTTACGGAAGCAGAAAGCCTCATCTTTCTCCCACGGAACAGCTGGTAGTTTTGAACTGCTGACCTTGCGGTTCGTAGCTGGATTCATAACCACTATGCTACCAGAGCTCCTTCATTTCTATATAGTGGTATGATAATATTTGTTATCCTGATGACTTGAAATTACCTCCCATCAACCATATACAAGGGTAAGTAAAAATGTTTTGTTACAAAAATTATAGAATTTTTTATTAAACATTATCAAAATACAAAGTTATTTTTTCTTGACATATTCTCCACCTAAGTCTATATAATTTTGATGGCAGTATTTCCAGTTCTCTGTTACCAAAGATGTTTACTTGTGCTTTATTGACTTCAAAGGCATTCAACTGTGTGGATCATAAAAATCCCTGGGAAACATTATAAGAGTGGGTATGCCAGAACATTTCATTGTGCTCATGAAGAACCTGTAATAGGCCAAGAGGCAGTCATTCTAACAGAACAAGGGGATACTGAATGATTTTAAATCAGGAAAGGCGTATTCAGGGTTCTATACATCATCATACTTATTGAATATGTATGCTGAGTAAATAATCTAAGCAATCACAGTGTATGAGGAACAAGGCATCAAGATTAAAGGAAGACTCATAACAATTTACCATATGCAGATAATATAACCTTGCTTGCTAGAAGGAAGAATACTTTAAGTACTTGCTGATGAATATCAAAGACTACAGCCTTTAGTATGGGTAGCACCTCCATGCAAAGAAAACAAAAATCCTCACAACTGGACCACTAAACAACATGATCAATGGAGACAAAATTAAAGTTGTCAAAGACTTCAATTTTCTACAATTCAAAATCAACCTTCATGGAAACAGCAGTCAAAAAAAAAAAAACAAAAAACAAAAAACATATGATGTATTGTATTAGACAAATCTGCTGCAAAAGACCTATTAAGTATTAAAGAGCACTTTGAGGACTAAGGTTCACCTGACCTAAGCCATGGTATTTTTAATCACCTCATGTGCATGAGAAAGTTGGACGATATATAAGAAAGACTATAGAAGAACCAATGCATTTGAATTATGGTGTTGGACATGAACACTGAAAATACCATGGATTGCCACAATCATAAACAAATCTGTCTTGGAAGAGGTACAGGCAAATGCTTCTTAGAAGCGAGGATGTTAAGACTTTGTCTCTCATACTTTGGACACATTGTCAGGAGGGACTAGTCCCTGGAGAAGGATATCATGTCTGGTAAAGTGAAGGGTTGGAGAAAAAGAGGAAGACCCTAAAGAGATAGATTGGCACAGTGGCGGCAGCAGCAATAATGAGCTCAGATGTAATGATTGAGAGGTTAGCGCAGGACCAGGCAGGGTTCATTTTAGGGTCGCTATGAGTGAGTACTGACTTGCTGGCACCTAAGGAGCTCTGGTAGCGTAGTGGTTATGAATCAGGCTGCAAACTGCAAGGTCAGTTGTTCCACAGGAGAAAGATGAAGCTTTCTGCTCCCGTAAAGATTTACAGCCTCAGAAACCCTGTTCAGGGTCGCTATGGGTCGGAATCGACTCCACAGCACTTAACAACAACAACAACAAATTAGAGTTGCTAGGAGTTGGAACCTATTTGAAAGCACCTAGAAACCACACTCCCCCAAAGAATTCTGAACTTTTGATTCACACCAAATCGAAACAGCAGTTTTGGTTAAGAGACCAAATTTTGGTTAAGAGACATGATTAAGAGACTTGAATCATGTTACTTTTATATGATCTTTGAGTTTGGGGGACCAGAAAAAGCCTGATTGGGTAAGATCAGGCTGAAGGGTGGATGAGGTAAGGTTGCCCAATGAAATGTTCATAGGACAGCCAGCACTATCCTTGAAAAACAAGCAGATGCATTGTCTCAACGTTAAAAAAAAAAAATCCTTTTCTGATCTTTATCTCACAAATCAGTGTTCAAGTTTCTTAGCACTTCTTTCTAATAAGCCCCCATAATCATTTTGTGTCATTTAAGAAAATCTATCAAGATTACCCTTTGGAAATCCTGAAAAAAGGTCACTATAACCTTCTGAGTTGACCTCTCAGTCTTGAATTTAACTGGGCTAGTGTATCCTCTGAGAAACCAGTGTTCTGATTTGGACTACTGTTTTGAAGACATCTTAAGACCAGACACAGTAGCTTGCCTGTAGTTCCAGCTACTCAGGAGACTGAGACTGGAGGATGGATTGCTTCAAGTCCAGGATGTAGTGTGCTATGCCTATCTGGTGTCTGTACTAAGTTCAATATCAATATGGTGACTTCCCAGGAGTGGGGGACCATCAGGTTGCCTAAGAAGGGGTGAACCAGCCCAGATTAGAAACAGAACAGGTCAACATTGATCAGTAATAGGATCAGTAATAGGATCCTGCCTGTGAATAGCCACTACACTCTAGCCTGGACAACAGCAATCCTGGTGTGACCCTGTAGGATGAAGCGTAAGGTTGGTTTGAATTGCAATGTTGGCAGCTCAAATTTACCAGCCACTCCTTGGAAATCCTATAGCGGGTTGCTGTGTGTTAGAACCAACTCGATGGCACAGAATAACAATGAGACTAAGACAAGTGTATTACTGAAAGAACTTGTCTGCACCGATCTTTGAGACATATTTAAAGAAGCTTTGTTTGGAATAAACCCAACCAACTCCATGGCACATAACAACAACAACAACAACACATAAAATGGAACCCTAGTACCAACACTTTTTGACTGACCCTCATACATACTGTAGCTTTTCTTTCGTAAACCCAGAGTCTACGCGTACAACCAGGTTGATATGCTTTTCCTTTATCTTGCTCTTGTTGCTGCTAAGTGCTGTCCAGTCAGTTCTGACTCTTAGCAACCCTGTATAGGATTTCTGAGGCTGTAAACCTTTGTGAGAGGAGAAAACTGCCTCTTTCCCCCAAGGAGAGGATGATGGGCTCACACCACCAAACTTGTGGCATGAAGTACAGTGCTTATCCTACAGAGCCACCACACTCCATACCTCTTCATTAACAACAACAACAAAAAAGTAATTTTCTTTCATTTAAGATGGGGCTCTATAATGCTCATTTTAGCAAAACCAAATGATAGAAACCTCTTTTTATGACAAGTATTATTTCTTTCTTAGAAATTTCTAATTACCAGGACATACTTGTCCACATAGGATATGTTCCCTTTTCTAACAGCTAACCTAGAAAAAGAAATAAGCTCATCAGAATTCTAGCAACACCACTAACAAAATAATAATAATAATAATTAGCTCCTTGGAATTTATGAGGCTATTTGCTGAACAAAATACAGTAATTATTATTTTAAAAATCAATATAATAGATAGATTGCAAGGAAACAGCACTTCAGAGAAGGAATTATGGGATATTACTGTCAAATCTGACAGGGTTCCTTTCACTTTGGTGTCCTTGCTTCATTTGAACTCATGCTAATAAAACCACTGACTATCAAGTGGGCTGTGGTGGTTGTTTCTGTTAAGTGCCCTCAAGTTGGTTCCAGCTCACAGTAACCCTATGTAGGGTTTCCAAGGAGTTAATGGGATTAAACTGCCAATCTTGTGGTTTGCAGTACAGCACTTTATACACCAGGATTCCAACAAGTGGGCTGTTGTTGTTAAGTGCCATTGAGTCGGTTCCGACCCACAGTGACCCTGTATAGGGTTTCTGAGAAGCAACTGGTAAATTTGAACCTTGTGGTTCAAACCGACTTTGCAGTCCAGCACATTAACCCACAGCACTATCAAGTGGGCTATTGTTGTTAAGTGCCGTCAAGTCATTGGCAGCACAAGATCACAAGATCACAAGATCACAAAAATACAGTAAGGTTGATCAAGTGGCCACTGATTCTTGGGCCTGCCTGATGTTGTAGTATAGAAATGGGGCAAGAAATAATTATAAGGATTAGTTCTGTCACCATTGTGAGAACGTTAATGAACTAAGGTGAGAGAATTGTTAGTCCCATAGTAGCAGAAAAGAAGATTAAAGAACCTCTTAATCACTGTATCTATCAGAATGGTACCCGAGTGGCTAAGAGGGGCATTGGATAAATTTTTGGAGTAGAAAAGAAAAGAAGTATTTTCTCCAAAGCAGAAAATTGATTCATGGCCAACTGATGAATCAATGAACAGATTCTAGAAAGCAGTAGGAAGAAAAGGATGTGTCCCCCCATCATCCTACCTCCCTGCCCTCTGGTAAAGTTCCATTATCAGCTACAGTACATTACAAGGGGAGCTGAGGTTGCTGACATTTTGGAGTGTTCTAAAGGTCACCTCTAGTGTAGTACAGTACATGAGAAATGAGATCTCAGAGAAATTAATAAAAAGCTGGGAGTCAGGATTCTGTACTCTATTCTGAGTTATGTCTTTATCATGCATGGTCATTTTCCAGCATTGTATTAAGTATTACAGAGGGACAGCAGAAAGAATACAGAAAGTACTAGACATTTCCAGCCCCTGAAGGTGCTTACAAGCTCATGTTGTTGTTAAGTACCATGGAGCTGGTTCCGACTCATTGTGACCCTGCACAGGGTTTCCGAGGCTGTAAATCTTTGGTGGTGGTGGTGATGTGCCATGGAGTCGGTTCCAACTCATAGTGACCCTGTACAGGGTTTCCGAGGCTGTAAATCTTTACGGGAGCAGAACGCCTCCGCTTTCTCTCATGGAACAGCTGGTAGCTTTGAACTGCGACCTTGAGGTTAGCAGCCCGATTAGTAATCACTCAGCTACCAGAGCTCCTTTATGGAGCTCATAGGTAAGGAAAAAGTGAAACATGGGAAATAGGATGAGACTACCTTTTAGAGCAAGAACTCATGTGTGAATGTAAAAACTAAATGTGATAGGATTTTTATAAAAGGTGTGAGCATAGGCATGTGATACCAAGCAGAATCAGGGCTTGAAGCAGACCAAATAAGGACATTTTCATGATGAAACTGCATAAGCAAAGAAATAAAAATAGCACTATGCAAATGGTCACAGTAATTAAGATCCTCATCAAGTGTCCTCATCAATTATTAAAAATACTGATTGATGAAACATTTTTAACAGGGTAGGTTATAAAGCCCTTCTGCACAGAAGTGCCAAGTTCCCTGCCCCTCTCTTCTTAATCCTCCAGGCCTACCCTGCCATGCTAGATTCTAAATCCTCTCCCAATTATGGGCTACTCTCAGGGTTTATCTGTAGGGCTGGCATACACAGAGAGAGGATTTCACCTCACTAACAAATGCCAGCTTCACCAGCAGACAAACTCTACACCCAAAATGCCCTATGAGAAGGTGTGGGAGAATTCCTGGAAGGTCACAGAAAAGTCCTACATAGAAGATTTTCCTTAGTGGTGTTATCTGAAAGCACCTACTGATGGTGGCCTCTCTGCTTGCCACAACATCTATGTATACTAAATTAAATTCTGGGTATTCAGAGCTCATCAGTTTCAGTATTTTTCTATAGATAGTGCAATTCTTGGCAAACCAATTCTTTCCTTGGCTGAATCTGCCTATATGTTACCAAACCAAATTCAATGCCGTTGAGTTAATTCTGACTCATGGCAACCCTATGTAGGGTTTCTGAGACTGTAAATCTTTCTTTATGGGAACAGAAAGTCTTAGTCTACAACCAAGGAATGGCTAGTGGATTTGAACTGCTGACCTTGCTGTTAGCAGCCCAACCATAGAGAAGCATCTGTACTTAAGCATCATTCACTTTCACAAAAGATATTCTGAAGGCTAGCAGAAATTGAGACCAGACCAACACTCAGAAAGCTATTTCCAGTCATTCATTGAGTCAAGTTGCTACTAAAATCCTTTGATGGGCCTAGTACTAAGCTGTTGGGATTATCAAGAATAAATGCTTTTGTTATCCAAGTTCCCACAATCAACTCAATTTTTATAAATACTAATTTCTGAATGAATTTTCTACCTTATGCTCAGGAATATGTTTGCATTGCATTGCATTTTTTGGTAAGAAACCAAGCTTTTACCACCTCTCTGGATCCCCAGCTAAGCTTCCAGCGTGTCAAAGCGGAGGGTACGGAGAAAGCAAGGCCAGCTTACAGATAGCTTGGCTCCCACAGCTGTGGCCATCCCTTCACTTCCTGAAAGCAGCAAAGACTTAAAGACAGTCCTAGCAACCAAAGACTCTAGCCAGTGGGACATTCAGGGTGGGCCATTAATGAACTTCTTTAAAAAAAATTTTAAAAAGCCACCCTAAGGCCACAAACAGGCCCTCTCCATTCTGCTACAAAAATAGCTACTGATTCCAAGAACTAAATTGATTACATGGCAGAGCCAAACCAGTAGGTTAAAAGTTGCTCTAGATTAGCATTTTGATCATAGCCACTTTAAACAAAAATTAAATAAAGCCTCTAGCTGTTGAATTCAGCAAAAACAGTTCAACCTGAGAAATTTCCAAATTGAAATTCTGTTATTTATAGGAAGCCGTCACTAAAACAGAGAAATACTGGTGACTCACAATGGTAATACTCTATGGCTAAAAAATAAAACTCAGCAGCCCCTACGATTAAAAAGGACTCCACTGTGCTCTAATAGTTTAATAATAGATCACGTGGAGGAAGGTTAAGTATCAGTATCCATGTGTGAGTAAGTAATACCTTATTGGATGTTCAACTGATAATTTAAAAAAGCTTCATTCTAAAACTGATTACATTTTAGTGGTTTTTGAAGAAAGAATAGGTTAACTACCCACCACCCATTCCTACAGATCATAAATTGGTGGATAGTGTCCATAGCTATGCTTGCTCCCAAGAGTGACCAGCATAGGAGCTGTGTCGCAGTCTTGCTGACTCCTGAATCTGCTGCCAAGCCTTCCTTATCTCTCCGATGTCCTTGCTGGCTTTTGACATGACGGCATGGATCTCATATTTTAAAGGAATTCTTAAATAAGCATTAGGCAGGAGACTAAGCAAGCAGGCCTGGGCGAGACAACAGATGGTCCTAATTTATTATGGCCTGTGTGTTTAGTTTTTTTTTTTTTTTTTTTAAGCTGATCTCTTTAGTCTCTGGATTATTTTACAAAGACCACCCCCATGGCCTCAAGATATCCTTAGTTCTTTAACATCCGGCACTAATTACACAATGCAGTGCTCTGTTTTCTCATTTACACTCAAATAAATACTACCCAGTTACCTAAAGATATGAAAACATGAAGATATGTGGATGCATTTGTAGAAGCAAAACTGAAAATGTAAGTATTTATGCAATCATGTATTATGTATAAAGCGTACTACTATAGTTTTTAAAAATCAGTTTCTTGGGAGAAAATAAAAAATGAAAAACTTGAGAAAAATTAGGATCAATACTGTAAAACTTAATTGTTGTTGTTAAGTGCTATTGAGTCTATTCCGACTCATAGAGAACCTGTATAGGGTTTTCAAGGAGTGACTAAGGAGTCTGAATCACCAATCATGCAGTCAGCAGTCCAGAGCTTATCCTACACCACCACACCAGGATTCCAAAACCTAATTATGATCCCTTTAGAGAAATAACAACAACTAAAAGAGCTCTGGTAGCGTAGTGGTTACGAATCAGGTTGCAAACCGCAAGGTCAGCAGTTCAAAACTACCAGCCGCTCCACGGGAGAAAGATGAGGCTTTCTGCTCCCGTAAAGATTTACAACTTCGGAAACCCTATACAGGGTCGCTGTGGGTTGGAACCGACTCGACAGCACTTAACAACAACAAAAGAACATACTGAAATGATATCTGGTTAGTAAAAGTTAAGATTTTTGTTTACTCACTTATCTTCCAAATATCCTATGAATTACTTTTATTTTTATTCCTATACACCCCTTACTAGAAGTCCTGGTAGTGCAGCGGGTTATGAACTGGGCTGCTAATTGCAAAGTCAGAAGTTTAAAACTACCTGCTGGTCTTTAGCAGAAAGATGAGGCTTTCTGCTCCAGAAAAGATTTACAGCCTGGAAACTCTATACAGGGTCACTATGAGTCAGAACTAACTCCGTGCCCTCATGTAACCACCACCACCACTCCCCTTTCTCCTTACACCTTGTCCTCTCTTTAAGAAGTCAAAGGTGGGTATGGTCACGTGATATGATGAACTAATCAGATTTTTCTTTAAAAATTAAAGAATCATGACTTATGTAAAGCACAACCTGTTGGTTAAATGAGATTCTGGGTCATAAATGGTATATTACATATATAAAATACTGAATATCAGAGGCTAAAGGAGCTCTGGTAGCATAGTGGTTACGAATCGGGCTGCGAGCCGCAAGGTCAGCAGTTTGAAACTACCAGCCGCTCCGCGGGAGAAAGATGAGGCGGTCTGCTCCCGTAAAAATTTACAGCCTCGGAAACCCTGTGTAGGGTCGCTATGAGTTGGAACCGACTCCACGGCACTTAACAACAACAACAATCAGAGGCTAATGCCATTTAACCTACATGTGTTGACACAATACAATTTAGTTGCTTCATACTACTTCTTACTTAAACGTATGAAAGAATCATCTACTGTGGAAAAACAGGAATGAACTGCAGGATATCAGGGCATTATTCCAGTCAGACTGTGAGTGAATGGCTGTGAAGACCAAAGATTCCCTCTGAGCTACAAAGTCTATTGCACTTTTCCACTTAGATCAACATGCATCTCTAACTCAGCATGTCCAATTCTAGATTCATCCGTCCTCACAGGTAGGACTCTGCTATGAGGTCTCCAATCTCAACTATTAGCACAATCCTCCCATAAACCTGGGCATCATCCCTGAAGATGTTCCTTTCCTATGGCCCATTCATCCACACACCCACTCCTGGGTTCTGGAGATGTTAACTCTAAAGGTCTTGAGTACACGATCTGAAAATGCAGCCATCCTTGTGCAAAGATCAGGGACTTCAAGAATCAGACAACCTACTGGATATGTGATCTTGGACAAAATCTTTAACCTCTGAGATTTTTTCTAACCTCTCCCTGCCAAATGACCATGAAAACAAGATCTGCCTCACAGAACTATTGACAGATTTAATTCAAGGTCACTCATTCAAAAATCAATGTTGAAGACCAAGCACTATATAAGTACTCATGATCAAAGGTCAAGACCAGCTAATCTGGGAGAGAATAACAAGTTCAAAGGCCTTTATAGTGAATAAATTTAGAATGATGTTTTTGAAAAGGGGTTTTCATTTACACATCCAATAAGGTATCATTCTCACATGTATGTTGATACTTATCTACCTAAACTATAGGGCACACAAGGGAGGGGATAGAACCTAGAACAGATGAGCTATCAGGGAAGGTTTTCCAGGGGAACGAACATTTAAACTGTGTCCCAAAGGAATTATCAGAAGCTGGATATGCAAATATTAAAGATATAGATAGTGTAGCAGCAGAAGAACAACTAATAAGTTCTGAAGTCAAGAGACAACTGGGTGTCTTGAAGGTACTAGAAGTAGTTGCACTGGTCAGATGAAAGAATGTGAGGATGAGAAACAGCCAGAGAGACATAGCTGGAGCGGTCATCAAGGGTACTAAGAGGTTGGGCACGCTGAAATGAAGGGTCCATCAGTCCCTTCTCTAGTCAGTCCAGTCCCCAGCTGTCCCATGCAGCCCTTTGTCATCTCTATTTATCTAGTGCTAAGTCAGCAGGCATCAGACCTTCTATGTCTTAGCTCCAATAGATCCTTGGAAAACTCAAGTAGAAAGAGCTATCTTAAATCTAGTAAGAAAAAGAATCCAAACACAAAGATAGGATTTAGGAGGGGTCTTGGCAAAGAGTTTTCATGTGCCCATGGTACATACTTACCCTGCCTAAAGCAGAATGTTTACTCTCCCCAACCCAGAAGCTCACCTCCAAAAGTCTCTGGTGGCCCAAACATGTATAATCATAAACCTCCTGAGGCTTAGGCAGCACTGAGCCCTTGGGGGATCTCTCCTGCTTGTTCAGCACTCATTTATTGGCCTCCGGTATGATTCTACACTCAGGAACTGAGACCAAAGGCTAAAGCTTTAATGCAAAGGGGTTCCTTACCTCACACCTTTTATCACTATATAGTTGAGTTTATGCTGCCAGAAATATACATTCTAATATCTTTTCACTTAAGTTTGCCTTTGCCTACTGTTTGTTGTTTTGCTGTGAAGTGCCATCTAGTCAGTTCCGACTCATAGTGACCCTGTATAGAGTTTTCAAGGAGCAGCTGGTGGGTTTGAACCACTGACCTTGTGGTTCTCAGTAAGATGTTAAAGCATTTTTTAAAAATCAATTTATATGTGAAAAAATGTTTAAACAACAAATGTTGTTGCTGTTGTTGAGTTGCCAGCAAGTCAGTTCTGACTCACAGCAACCTTGTACAGGGTTTCTGAGGAGTAGCTGGTGGATTTGAACCTGCATATAGTTTACTATGGCGTTCTGATGTGGCGCTGTAGGTTAATGTGCCAGACTGAAAAACCGTTTGAACTTTAAGGCTGGCAGTTCAAGCTCACCAGCTGCTCCTTGGAAACCCTATACAGGGTTGCTATGGGTTGGAACCGACTCAATGGCACTTAACAACAACAACATAGTTTACTATGGCGTTCTGATGTGGCGCTGTAGGTTAATGTGCCAGACTGAAAAACCGTTTGAACTTTAAGGCTGGCAGTTCAAGCTCACCAGCTGCTCCTTGGAAACCCTATACAGGGTTGCTATGGGTTGGAACCGACTCAATGGCACTTAACAACAACAACATAGTTTACTATAATTAAAAAAAATTTTTTTTTTACTATGTTAAAAAATTTTTTAAAGGCAACTTAATTTTTTTCTCAATTTACTTTAGTGACTTAAAGGGGAAAATATAACAGAAAGCCCATTCTTCTTTATTTATCTGGGATCTTTGAGAGTCAGAATACACTGGAAATTTTTACTTCTTATCTAATTCATAAATCACATATCAGATCACCCTAGTTTTATGGTTACAGTGTCTATGCTGAGTAGCATTTATAAGACACTGTACCAGCATCATCATTTTGTGGCATAATATGTGCCAATCTGCCCACCCAGCCCACAAGGCGCCAGTGGTTCAGGGTGCTCACAATCATCCGAAGCATCCTGAGCTGACTGCTTTGATGAAAACTTAATTCTACCACTAAGGAACATTATGGTATCGCATTTTGCATGAAATCCAACTAGTAACTCAGACCTCATTGAAGTCCCTTATTAGCTTTATACGGCTCTAACCTATGAACAGAGATATTTTTAAAATCCCAAATTAGTGAAATGAATTAAAATCTTTATCTTTCCCACAGGATGAAGAACCATTCACCCAAGAAAAGCAATTAACATATCTCTGCCACTAGCAAAAGAATACTGAAGCTTAGCTGTGCAGACTTCTCACTTTGTAAGAAAGATGCCTTCTTACATGTAGGGCACAATTATATAGAGAATTATCCCTTCCACCATCCTCACATACCACATATTCATTTATAATCTGATAAAGGCCAGAGGCATTAGGTTTCTATTCTCATGAATGCTAATAATTTTACTTTAAATGATCATGACAAAAATACATTAAATTTCTAACAAGATGCTTTTGAATATGAGAACTATTACTAAACAATCAAGATATTTTTGTATTGCAGTAAATATGTTTTCAAAACTATAGTTTAGCCTTTGACATGCATCAAGAAAATCGTTGCAATATGAAACAGGAGTAATTTTATACGTATTGCTTCTATTGAAGTATCAGAACAAAGCACTAGCATTGCCATCCTTCACATTCATCATTTCTAACACAGTCTGCAACAATTCCAGCTCCTGGAGCTAGTTTACCATCCCAGGAACAGAACCTGTTTCCAATCAGCCTCCACTCTGATCTCTTTCTTCCCTTCCCACGAGAGAGCACCCACAGTCAGGTTCAGATAATCCCATGAGATTCATCTGAAAGCAAATTTCTCCAACCCCTGTCTTATTGGGTATATTCATGAGTGTCAGCATTTTTCTTTAGAAGCAGACAGAGGGACGGTGTAGCCAAGATCTAACCTGATTGGTTGATATAAAAGCAGTAGCCCTTTGTGCACAGGAGTCCTGGTGGTATAATGGTTAAGCACTCAGCTGCTAACTGAAAGGTCAATGATTTGAACCCATCAACCACTCCACAAGAAAAAAATATGACAGTCTGCTTCTGTAAAGAAAACAGCCTTGAAAAACCTGTCTTCTCCCCATATCTCTTAGTTCTAGTTTTTCTTTTTTATCATTCTTAATTAATATGTATCCAGTTGTTTAGAGCTGCTTTAATAGAAACACCACCACAAATGGATAGCTTTATTCTCTCACAGTTTCTTGTTTTGTTAAGTGCCATTGATTTGGTTCCGACCCATAGCAACCCTGTATAGAGTTTCCGAGGAGCAGCTGGTGAGCTTGACACAGTGACCTTGCAGTTCAAACGGCTTTGCAGTCTGGCGCATTAACCCACAGCGCCACACCAGGGCTTCGTTTAGGACACTAGAAATCTGAATCCAGGGTGCCAGCTCTAAGGGAAGGCGTTCTCTGTGTCTCCCCTGGTTCTAACAGGTTCCCAGCACAGGGACCCAAGTCCAAAGGATGTACTCTACTCCTAACTCTTTCTTGCTGATAGTAGGTCGCTGTGATCTCTGCTAGCTTGTTCCACCTCTTTATATCGCAAAAGAGGCTGACTCAAGCTACAGCTTAATCCTGTAGCTTGCATCTGGCCTCGTTAACATAAATCCCATGAACTCTACCTTTTAATATTATTTGTTATTGCTGTGAAGTGCTGTTAAGTCCATTCTGACTTATAACAATCCTGTATGGGGTTTCTGAGGAGCAGCTGGTGGATTTAAACTGCCGACCCTGTGGGTCACAGTCCAGTGCTGATCCTACAATGCCACACCAGGACTTTAATATTATAAAGGTTAGGGTTTACAATATGTAAGATAATTAAACCAAATCACAAAATGAAATATAATTACATAATACTGAAATCATGGCCGAATGAAGTTGACACATATTTTGCAGGGGAACACAATTCATATATATGTGATACTTGTCAACCATACTGCAAGAATGTGCTCTGGGGAGAAAGCACTCGCCCTCACCAGGTAAGCTTCGGAGACAGGGAAATACTTAAGCTGTATCATCAAGCACTGGGTGGTACAGCCAGACTGTTTCTTAGAAGCAGGGATAGCAAGACTTGGTCTCTCATACTTCAGCCGTACTATCAGGAGGAACCCGTCTCTGGAAAAGGGCAATGTGCTTGGTAAAGTGGAAGGTCAGTGAAAAAGGAAGACCCCCAATGAGACAGACTGACTCCGTGGCAGCAGCAATGGGCTCAAGCATTACAAGAACTGTGGTGACAGCTTAGGACCAGGCAGAGTTGTTCATAGGGTCGTATGAGTTGGAACTGACTTGATGGCATCTAACAATGGTACCTAACAATAACAGCAACAACAAGGTGGTAAGGCAGGAATGAGTAGAATATTGCCAGACCACATGGAGTACTTAGCATTAACTGTGAGTTGAGGAACATCTCCTAGAGGGGCTAACATGTTGTTAGGTCTAGAATATGAGCCAGTGCCACCATGTGAAGAGAAAAACGATCTTTGCTGAAAGAGAAAATAGCATGAGCTTTTGTGTGACAAGGCAATAAGAAGGAAAAGAATGCTGATTACAAGAATTCTGTTTTACTCAAGACCTAAGTTTCTCCTTTTACATGTTGGATATTCAAATCAATCTAGGTTAGAGGTGCATATTTGTGAGGCAACACCTTGAGGGTCGTAGCTTAAGGCACGGGGAAGGATAACATTACTGCAGGAGAGAGGGTCCTTGGAGAGGCATCAGAGATGGAAACCGAAGGGGTCTAAAACTCCATGACTAAAAAGTAACAGGTGTTAAAATGTAGGGTTTGGGTCTAGAACTCTGGTCAGTTTCCTTCCTGTTGTGCCTTCTAGATACATGATTCTCAGCAAACTGTCTGACAGCTTCATTCAGCCATTTTCTCCTTTCTGACCATAAGACAAAACCTCAAAAGAATACCAGAGGCTTAAAAAGAAATATCTTTCAAATGAAAAGGCACCTAGCTATAAGCAGAGATGGAAAAGGCCTCCCAAACCTATTTTCAAGCCCCCCCCCCACCTTCTTACTTGTGCCTCCTCCATATAGCATGGTTATTCCAAAGTAGAATCCCCACTGGTGCTAACCCTAACACAGCAACTTGTAAGGAGATTCACAAAAAGAACATCCCTGTGAAACCTGATCTCCATGAAAGGGCTCCACACACATGAACTTGGTCTGTTTCTCTGTACTACATTCCTGTTGTGAACCTGCGTAGAGATCTACAAAGCATTCCCTCTACCATACCCTCCAATCAGAATGGTGGTCCTAAGGTCAGTGCCTGAAGACACCATAGCCATAGTCAGGGAAAGCACCAAATCCATACATTTAAAGCCAGTCTCCATTGCCACTATGTCAGCTCATTAACCTTTGGTTCAAAAGAAAAAAACTACTGTTCTAAGACTTGCCAATCTTTGAATAAGCATTTTCCCAAGTAACGACCTTTTGGCATCAAGATCCAGAAAGAAAAATATCAGCAGGCTATCAGACCCTCTGGATTCACTGGATATTGGCTTAATATTTGTCTGTGTTTGAGAACTTCTATTAATTTATTTCAGTGCTCACTTATAATGACTCCTCCTAGTGCTTATATTTATAAAGTGCTTCTCTGCTTCTTGGCACCTTTACTAGAGTAAGTATTTTGGCACCAAAATAATAATAACAGCTGCAACAGTCACTGCAAATTATTGTGTATTTACCAAACGCCATGATAAGCACTACATGGGCTATGCCATGGATGTTGTCTGGGGTAGATACTCTCATTAAACTCATTTTGCAAAGAATAACAAAACAGTACAAAGAATGAACCTTCCCCAAATCACCAAGCTAGGAAGCAACCAAATTATGATTTCAAAGTCCACAACTTTAACAGAACATAGTTTTATAGACAGAGAAACTAAGACAATGAATCAAGTTAGCAGAGGGAAAGTTAGCAGAAAAGCTGATTTAAGAATAGAGGCTGTTCAATATGGCAAGACACAGAGTCAGTGACATAGCCACAGAGGACTAGAATGGAGAGTGAAGCATCCAGCTGATAAGAAGACAGGGCATATGCACAAGAACACCACACTTGCAGATAATACCCACCTGACCTGGCTTCAATGGCTGGATGATCAGAGCTCAACTAGAAGAAGAAAGAGAAAAAAAAGAGTAATCTGATACAATTTGATGAACTTGACCTACACCTATGGATGCAGTAGCTCAAAAGAGGGAACAAATCTTTAAAGCAAGGATCATTCCCACCCTTTCCATACACAGAATAGAAAGGGATGGGCAACTTGGACATTGGCTACCCAAAATGAGAGGGCTACAAAGGCAAGAAGTGACTGGCTTATAAGCTTTCAAGAGGGATCCTAGATCCAGAGGGCACTGCGGAAGGTAGACTCTCCACCAAGTAGTATCCAATCTCTCTGGTTGGGGCTGATGAAAGGAGATGGGGATAGCACTCATGTGGCACAATAGTGAATAACTTATCAGGACTGACTGTGAGGGTTGGAAATGTAAAGGTGGACGTTTTGTAGCAAAAGGAGGGGAGCGGTTGACTTAGCACTCCAGGAGCAGGGGTGCCTGGGACCATCAAGGGAGAAAAGCAGAGTTCGGGACCTACCCAGAGAAACAGTGATGCCAGAGATGGAGACAGAGACAATGACGTGTAGAGAAGGAGCAGCTGGGGACTCTAGACCCAGAGAGGGAGAGGGGCTGTGTGCTGACTACCAGCAGGCAGGCTTGTAGGGTTGTACCCTTTGGTTGATGATGCATGGAGGGGATTGTAACCATGACAATGAAACGATATACAATAAGATGAATGTAAAGCTAATGTTCTCCATGTAAACTATCACATAATTCACAATAAAACATTAAAAAAAAAAAAAAAAGAGGCTGTTCCTAGTCATTCAGCATGTTATCCTGACCCCACACTTAATGCCAAATAAGAAAGATGCCCCCTCTTTGACACATGGAGATTAAAAGGTTGAAGGCAAATTTATCAGCATCACTTACTTCAGTTATAATTACATGTGTGTTCCAGACAGCATTTCCACAAGCGGCTCATACATCCAAACTGAGACATACTCTGGAAGTCTCACTATCAAACCAAAAAGCTGCTTTCTGTCCCCTGCTTACTAGTAAGAGGATCCCAAATTTGAGCTGAAATGTACAAATTCTTAGTTGGACATAAAACTTTTGTCCAATTCACCTATTTTCTCTCCCAATGCTATCAAATCGGTTCTGACTCACAGCAACCCTGTATAGGGTTTTCACAGAGCAACTGGTTAGTTTGAACCGACAATCTTGTGGTTAGCAATCCAGTGCTTATCCTCCAGCACCACAATATAAGTCCAACTCACTATTCCAAGGAGTGGTGAGTTTGAAACGCCAACCCTGTGGTTCAAACAGGCCTTGTTGTCTTCTATCCTACAGCACCACACCAGGACTCCTAGCACCCTGTTAATACACAGTTTGGAGTCCTGATCTGGTGCTGTAGGATACGTGCTGAACTGCTAACCACAAGGCTGATGGTTCCAACTCACCAGCCGCTCCCTGGAAACCCTCTACATGGTCACTATGAGTCAGAACTGACTTGATGGGCACGTAACAGTAACAATGAACAGTTCAGACTCAGCAGCTTCTAGACTATCTCATTTCCATAGTTTTCCTATATGATGTTTACTCTCATCCAAGCACTTAATCACAAGTGCTCCCAATCAAGCATGAAAATAAATTAGATTTTGGTTTAACCAGGATTAGATTCACAACACCAAGAAATAAACAGTTATCTAATCTAACAGGCCAGCCTCAGACTTCCTGGCTACTCTCCACAGGCCTTTCTCACTTAAGCCCTCTCTGAAAATTCCTCTCTAACTACTGTGAAATCACAGCCTGCCTGTGGAGAAATGTAACTCTTCCTATGCCAGGACACTCCGGGCCTGCCTAACATTGCTAGAAATCATCTAGTTAGTCCGTAAGCAAAAGTGCTGGCTCTGGGCTTGTGAAACCCTTCCCACAGCCACCCTCCAGAGAATTCCTTTATCCTGGGCACCAAGGAAGAGCGTCAAGGGGCTGGGCAGAGCTCATTTGTTTTTCCTGGATAAGCAGTTCAACCTCAGGTTTATTTTACACTCCCTCTCACTCCATCTGAAAATATCAACAAATGAGTGCTTTGCAAAGCCTCAACCACGGAGAAAACCAGACACAGAAAAATGAGAAGAGGGTTGTATACCCTCAACCCTCAGCAGCTGACAAACCAGCCAAACAGTAAGCCCATCTCATTATTCCCCGCCAAAATAGCATGCAACTGCTTTTTTGGATTTTTATACCTATAAGGAGCTCTGGTAGC
>NW_006408848.1:2704868-2706467 GCF_000296735.1 Chrysochloris asiatica
GAAGATTGACAGCCTTGGTAACCCTGTGCAGGGTTGCTCTGAGTCTAAAGCAACTCCACAGTATACCACCACCACCACCACCACAGGCCCCAACAATCTTTGACAGTAAAAACCTACTGAAAGCAAACAAACTAAATTAAAAAAAAAAAAACAGAAAGCTAAAAACAAATTCTAATTATTTCCATAGTGTGATAAGTAATAGACACAATCTACTGAAGAAATCTACTTTCCCCTTTAAAATAATTATGTATTTATCAGGTTGCTGTGAGTTGGAATCACGTCAAAGTCAATGGGTTTGATTTGGGTTTTTCAGAACACATCATGCATACTTTAAGGCTCCACAAACATCCTGTGACAAAGAAACAGGAAGTTGAGGCAGAAGAGGCACACACACACATCTGCAAAAAAAAAAAAAAATCACAAAAATATTTAGGAATTAAAAAAAGTCTTGGCTCTACATTTCTCCCTCTGCTATCAATCAGCCTCATCCACTTTCTCTTGAGTCAAGTAAAAGGTTTGAATAAGATAAATCTCAAATCAAATATAAGCTTAATGGCACCATCCAACAGAAGAATCTTCATTGTCTGATTCCATGCTTACCAAGCAACTTTCTGGTCATGATCTGACTGCCAAGTAGCTTTGCAATCAGAAAAAAGTTATCAGCATTTCAGTCTCCTTGGAACTATATTTGTTAGAAATCAATAGACTCATATTAAGGTACAGAAAACAAAGTCAGTGATTATAAATAGTTTAAGGAAACTGGTCCAAAATGACAGCAGAAAGTAGAGCCCAGTTTCCCTACTTCAGAACCAACCTACATTCTACATCATTAACATCCATCAACACTGAACCATCAATCAGGGGAAAGTAATTTTCAAGTCATTCCTGGCCAGCAGCCATGCCACTCAAGAGTTCCTGAAACCAATCCTTCTAAGGGGAAAGATGCACTCAATATACTGAACATGTCCAAAAAGAATTATAATTAAGTTTGTGGAATATAATGATTATTTCTGATTATAAAATATAGGACACAGTTTGACAGCTTGGGGATATATATACGCTTTAAAGGCTTATCACTCTTTACCCTTTCCTAAAAATATTTTCTTTAATTGGCTCTTGACAAATGACCTTGGTTTTCCCTCCTAACCTGATGGCCACTTCTCAAGAATCTTTGCTAGTTTCTCTTTTTCTCCATACCTCCTCCACCCAGCCTACAATTTTTATATTTATATAAATACGTCTACATAAATAAGAATACTTCATATAGTCTATACTTAGTCTTTTGTATTTTGGACATGTTATCAGGAGGGACCAGTGCCTGGGGTAGGATATCATACTTTGTAAAGTGGAGGGTCAGAGGTAAAGAGTAAGACCTCCAAGGAGATGGACAGACACTGTGGCAACAGTATTGGACTCAAATGTAACAATAATTGTGAGGCTGGCTCAGGATTCACCAGTGTTTTGTTCGGTGGTACATAGGGTTGCTATGAGTTGGAACTGACTCTACTGCATCTAACAAGAAAAGAGCAGCATATGTGCTGTTACTTGCCTCTTGGTCTATGTATAGGTACTGAATGACCACAATTATGTGTTCTGGAA
>NW_006408848.1:2706567-2711619 GCF_000296735.1 Chrysochloris asiatica
TTTTTAATCTGTTCAGATCTATATTCAGAACTCTCCAGAGAAATCCAGGTTCTCTTGGCCTTCCAAACTGCTACCACTAACTTCCTCATTCCTCCACTCTCCTAGATCAGTCTCCCTGCTTCCTCATCTCCTCATTGCTACTCAAACACTCCGAACATGTTCTGGCCTCTGCATCTGGGTTCTTGGTCTTACTTCTGCCAGAAATGTTCATCATCCATCTTCACATGGTTCACTGGGTTTCAATTATTAGATTACCTCAGAGACATCTTCCTTGATCACTAAAATAGCATGCCTCTCTTCTTCATTCCCTGCATATTTTTTCTTTATGTTATTATTTGTTGCCTTTGAGTCAATTCTAACTCACAAAAACTCCATATTGGACGTACTTTCTGTTTTCCACTATACTGTGGGATCCATAAGAACATGTACTACATTGGTTCTGTTTGTTGCTGTATCTCCAGACCTAAGAACAGTACCTGGCATGTAGAAGGCACACAACATTTACTGAATAAATAATGAATGGAGAATAGATAGTTAAGTTACAGTAAAAATGACCACATTAAGTTCACTCAAATAAGTTTAATCAAAACAGAAAAGAAGCCAATGCAATACTTCTGTCATACTAAAATAGCAATTGGGATTTGTTTCAAACAATCAACTTTGAAGTTCGCTAATGCTCTAACACAGGGGTAGGGAACCTTTTTTCTGCAAAAATTTATATCATCATTTGTGGGCCATACAAAATTATCAACTTAAAAATTAGCCTGCTATATTTGATCAAACATTTAATTACTCCAATGTTATGGCTATAGTCCTGGTGTGGTGCTGTGAGTTAATGTGCCGGACTGCAAGGTCAGTTTGAATCTCAATGTCGGTGTTTCAAGCTCACCAGCCACTCCTTGGAAACCCTATGGAGGGTCACTATGAGTCGCAGCCAACTCCACGGCACTTAACAACAACAACAACAACAACAACAACAACGTAATGGCTAGAACTGTGGTTGCCTTGGCAGGGCCAGACCAAAAGATTTCTCAGGCCTTATATGGCCCGTGGGCCGGACATTCCCCATTCCTGCTCTAAGATGTTATATTGCTGTTGTTAAGAGCTATCAAGTCAGTTCTGACTCATAGTGACCCTGTATAGGGTTTCCGAGGAGTGGCTAGTGAATTTGAACTACCGACCTTGCGGTTCATACCGACTTTGCAGTCCAGCACATTAGCCCATAGCACAATACGAGGACTCCTTCCCCATCCTTACTAAAATGTTACACATTGGGGTGCTGTTAATAAGCACCAAGTTGGTTTGGACTCATGGTCACCCTGTGTAGGGTTTCCAAGAAGCAGCTGGTGGGTTTGAACAGCTAACTCTGCAGTTAGCAGTCCAATGCTTATGCTACAGAACCACACCGGAACACACATATTGGGGTTGTTGTTAAGTGCCTTTGAGTTGGTTCTGACTCATAACATCCCTATATAAGGTCTCCAAGGAGCAGCTGGTGGGTTGGAACTGCCAACCTTGCAGTTAACAGTCCAGTGTTTATCCTCCAGAAATCCATATTGTGGTAGGTGCTGGCAGTATAGTAATCGGTTTTACTCTATACCTGTCTTCGAAGATTTCATGGTTTCCTCAGGAAGGCAAACATATATGTCAATAATTACAATAAGTATTCTGAACACAGATGAAGGAACAACTAATATTAAAAGACTGGGAGAGGCTGGGTTAGAGAGCAAGGGGGAGTCGGAAATGTGCCATGTATCACGAAAAAGTTCACATAACCCATAGGAAACAGAGACAAGCAATTACTCCCTCACTTACCATGCAACCAGCATTGCTCTTTTAATTGTAAGGCAATCTTTTCCCATGTTGGCATTCTTCCTTTAACTACTGCTTCAATATGATTCACAAATCCAGCTGGAGTTAACTGACAAGCGTACGCACTCACACGGAGGTTTCCTGAAGCATTTTGTTCTCAAACTACTGTAGTGTAAGACACCTTCTTTTTGTTTAAGAGACATTTCCATCTCTGGCTCATGTCATCTATCATATGTTCCTAACACTGACCAACACTCATGACAGGAGATTTCCTTCAAAATAATCCACCAAACAAACATCAAGTAGTGGTTGTCAAACTCCTTTCCGAACCTAAAAGGCTTTTATTGCTTATTTTCAAAGTTAACTCTAACCTAGTCTAAAACCCACTGCCATCGATTCAATGTTGTTGGTCACTATGAGTCAAAACCTACTCAACGGCACTTAACAAGAAAAACAACAGGTTAAAATTCAAGACCAGAAACAATTTAGGATACTGTTCTTCAATCAGGACAGCCTCTTCTCAGCCATGCCCACAGGCCAGCTCTCTCTGGTCCTTGGTCCTGCATCTCAGCATCTGTCCTGCTCTGGAAACCAATACAAAGTTCTTAAAGCTCAAGACTAAATCTTTACAGAAGCAGACTGCTTCATCTTCATGAAGCAGTTGGTGGGTTTAAACTGCTAACCTTACAGTTAGCAGCCCAACACTGAACCCACTGCACTACCAGGGCTCCTTAACCTAACCTATAGCAAACCTAAACACTGTTAACTTTTTGCATGGCAAATAGAAGCTTTGTTTTGTTTCACCCTAAACTGTTTTCTCAAGGTTTAACTTATTTGTTGAGTTTAAGAACTACTCTGAAAAGATCTGCATATGCAAAGTACTTTATCTTCTCAGCCAAACGTTCTTAAAGGTATCCTCTTTTCCCTATATACTACTGTTAGTTACGCTCAGAGTTACGTTCAACAAGAGAAAAAAAGACATTTGCTTTAAAAAACAAAACAACAACAAAAAACTGAGGGCAGCTCTGTGATCCCAGTATTTACAATATAAATTAAAACTTCTATTTATCTGTGTAATTCCTGTTATTCTCCACTTGCTTCTTTCAAGATTCCACCGCTAGGGGTCTGAGCAGTGTGATGTGGGCAGCCTCCCCCAAAAAATGCCTGCATATGACTTATCTCAGTCATGACATACCCTCGTTTAGAGAAGTAATCCACATCCTAACTAATATCTATCACGTTTCTGCATTCTTTTTTAGCTTGTTTGATATTGTACTGTCTCCAACATAAAACCTTCTCCCAGAATATTTAAAAATATATTACTGGTTTTCTGAAATTTGGTTTCTTGAATCAAAAGCTAAATATGAATTCTTTATTCATTAACAACTTCTTACTTTTGCCATAGATGCTGGCTTTATCTTCCAATTGCTGTCTCATTTTGAAGGAAGCCTTCCATATGACCTGCCTTGGATAAATTAGTTTCAGACAGCCCTTAAATTTATTTGCAGAGCATCACACCTCACATAGGTGCCTCCACTTACCCAGCCCTTGAGGTAATTTGCTAAGAATCACGTCACAGTCTCTATTCTAAATAGGAGCTCCCACTACCCCAGCCCTTAAGGTAATTTGCTGAGTATCAACTCACATTACCTGTCCCTACTCAATCAAGGTGCTGGTACTTAAAATTCAGCAACAGCAGTCCCTTAAAGTGTTTCCTTAAGATGAAAAACTCGGGATTAATTTAAGTTTCCCAACTGAACAAAACACTTCCTCAGAAGGTTTTGTTATAGTTGCACATTCTCATCTGTTCAGGTCTGCGGTTATCTCAGTTCTGGATTGCCTGCCTAGTCTTTTGACCATCTTCCACCTCTCATACTACATTTCCTCCATTTCGTTGTTTCTTCAACTACCACCTTAGTTCCTGTCACTCGGCTTTGACTCCTGGCCTCAACACCATATTCAGCAAGTGCTTCCTCAAGATGTGGCCACTAGCTGCTGTCTTGCCAAGAGTCTAGACTGTCAACTTCTTTGTGTTACCAGCCCCACCACCCGCCCCCAGCACTTTGTATTCCCTGTAGCACGGTAAGAGGATGGTGATGAACCAATTGTACCAGGAGCCTAGAGGCCTGCCTGCAGGAGTGCCCCCATCCATAAGGCAGTGAGAAAAGGGCTGTGGTACACTGATGCCTCCTACAATAAAAGGGAACAGAAGACCTTCCACTGGATGAGGATCAATTACTCCTTCTAGATAAAACTGATTTTATGACTCTGGAAAGTTTATACCTAGAATTCCTGAACCACTTGGAGATTAACAAAATCCCTTTTCTCTAATCATATCCATTTCATTTTTATCAAAAATGCACATCTGGGTATTACACAGAGAGCATAATACAAATCAAGTTAAACAGGCTCATTCAACAGAATATGTCCTTCCTAGGAACATGTGATAAAAACTTGAGAGCAGAAACAGAAACTAATAAAAAGGAACAGTATACAGATAGTAGAGCTCGGGAAATCTGAGCTGGAATTCTGACTACACCTTTTATAGCCTGCCTAACCTTAGAAAATTATCATATCTACTAATGCAATTTCTGTATCTGTAACATTGGGATAACAGAACATATCTCACAGTTTTTAGATAATTAAGTACATTTAGGAAATATTGGCTATTACAAATCACAGAATAAACAAAAATCAAGCAAAAATTATTGTCTAGGCAATTAACCAGTATTTCAGACTATAATTGTGTTCTCTGACATGGATTAAAAAGTGTTGCAATTCTTTGTCAAACTCGTCTCAGAGAGGTGGGTTCTATTTCTTCACCACCAGGCTTAGCATATAGACGTTTTGACCAATTGTTGTTGTCAAGTGCTGTCAAGTCAGTTCCAACTTATGATGACCCTGTATAGGGTTTCCGAGAATAGAACACACAAAAGTGACCCTATGGAAAGGGCAGAACAAGGGATGTAGAGAGCGAAAAAGAGTTTAAAAACAAAACAGGCGGAAAATTAAATTAAACCCTGAGGTACAGCATAATAACCAACAGTGGCATCTTGAAATTTATCAGGTGGCCTTGAAGGCAAGAAGCTGAAGAGAGGACATTAAAGTCATTCTCATATTAGGCTACAGATTTTTCTTTTTTTGCCTTCTCTCCTTCCTCTCCCTTTTCTGAAATTATGGATTACAGTATCCAATCTAGTTTGTTGTTGTTTGGGATGGGGGAGTTCTTTTGTTTTGTTT
>NW_006408848.1:2712679-2715174 GCF_000296735.1 Chrysochloris asiatica
AATCACACAAGTCCACAGAGGAAGTAGTTGAAGAACTGCTGGAAGAATATTTTTCTAACATCCTGAAAACTGAAAACAAATATTCAAGAAGCTCAATGAACCCCAGGAAGGATAGCTCAATGAACCCCAAAAGAAAATCACCGAGACATAATAATCAAGCCCTCAAAAATCAAAGATAAGGATACACTCCTGAAAGCAGCTAGGGAAAAGAAAAGCATTACAACAAAGGCAAGCAAGTCAAATAAGCATGTATCTCTCAGCAGAAACCATGCATGAAAGCAATGGAGAGACATATATAAAACCCTGAATGAAAAAAACTGTCAACCAAGAATCCTTTATCCAGCAAAGCTAGCAATCAAATTTGATGGTGTAATCAAAACATTCCAGGATAAACAGAAGCTAAGGAATTTTTCCAAAGCCAATCCTGCACGACAAAACATCCTAAAGGGTGTTCTGTGGACTGAAACCAACAAGAACAGACAACAACCAGAGACTGACATATGTGGCAGCTCAGAGAATCTGGGAGGTCAGTCTATGATCAAAACAAGTACAATGTAAAAGAAGATAAACATATAAGAACAGAGATCCAGATGGTGAGAAGGTCAGGAAGTTTACAGGATAAAATAGACTGCACTAAATGGAGGGAAAAGTTAATGGAATATAAGGCAACCTCAAAGAAAATTAACACTTCACAACATACCAAGAAAATGAAAGTCCAATAAGAACATGGAAACATTAAAACTATGAGAAAACTCACAAGGAAGAACACAAAAAGCATGAAGTCACCAAAGGAAGACACACAGAGCAAAGAAAGCAGCAACACAACACAAAAACAAACATAATGGCAGCAATTAATCCATACTTATCAGTAATTACACTGAATGTAAAAGTATTAAATGTACCAGTTAAGAGACAGAGAGTGGCAGAATGAAGACACATCTCACACACAGAGACAAAAACAGATTAAAAGTCAAAGAATGGGAAAAAATATACTCATAGCAACCCTGTATAGAGGATTTCGAGGGGTGGCTAGTGAGTTTCAACCACCAACCTTGCGGTTCCTTTTCCAGTGCTATCCTAAGCAGCACACCATGTTGTTGCTATGGAGTCAATTTTGACTCATCGCGATCCTGTATAGGGTTTCTGAGGAGCGACTGGTGGATATGAACCTCAGACTTTCCGCTTCAAACCGACTTGCAGTCCAGCACCTTATCCTGCAGCCCTACAGATAACCCAAATAGCCTTAGCTCAAGCATTTAAGATAATTTCCTCATATTCTGTATTTATAAAAGGGAAACAGAAGAGGCAAGGTGTTCATCTCATTAAACATTTGTAGAACACCTACTATGTGCCAGACTCTACAGGAGGTCTTACAATTAGAGTCGTGAACACCACGTAAACTAATACTGGTTTTCACACAGATATTAAAGAATTATTACAATAAGTGTGATTATATAAAGACAGGAGTATAAATGAGTATAAAGAGATTTGAGAATCCAAGGGGCTTAAGATTTATGAGAAAATGACACTAAAAAGATAAAGGAATTTTTCCAAGAAGTTTTGAAGGCCCTTCCTATCAGACTGTTGTCCTGGTGGTGCTGTAGGCTAAACATGCTCACCAGCTGCTCCATGGGAGAAAGATGAGGCTTTCTGCTCCATAAAGATTTACAGCCTCAGAAACCCTATACAGGGTCACTATGAGCCAGAACTTACTTGTTGGCAGTTGGTTTGGTTTTTTAGTTTGTTTTAGATGATCTGTTAGGCCACTTCCAATTTATTACTTAATGGTGAAGAAGAAATACACCTGTGTGATGTCCACTTGGGCATGGTCACAGGACATAATCTACCTAGAGAACAATTTTCTTCTATACAGGTGTACTTGTTAATGAGACCATCAATGAAGAGGTTTCAGGTGTTAGCCAACAAGTCACTGGTGCAAGCGTGGAGTGCTGCCACCATAGTCCAGATTCAGGAGTGGAACCATCTGATGAAAAGGGCAGTGAATAGAGATAAATAGTGACAGAAGAGTCTCACCTGTACATTGCTCAATCATATTTAAAAGGCAAAGAATACACATTGACTGCTTTGGACAAATTATTCTTTGAGTACCAAAAGAACGTTTTTTTCATCTTCAGAGTCTTTAATGATTGTCAAGAATAAGTAAACTCGCTCGTCCAGGAGACATCAAGGCAAGTGGTTGGGTCCCCTCAGAGCAAAATACTAAGACTCAATGGGAATACACGCTGATTGGTGTCACCGAGAAGGGGAAGTGAGGGGAAAATAGCAATGAAGCTGCGAGCTAAGACTTCAATAAGCATTCAATAGACTCCTGTGAACCCTAGTTGAGACCAGGTTGGCCAGCAGTGTGGCAAGACCTGGGGACTCTTGGGCCCAGAGTCAGTGACATAGCGACAGGGAAATAGAGTAGAGAGTGAAGCATCCAGCTGATAAGAAGAGAGAGCATATGCACAAGAATACCCACACTTGCAGATAAT
>NW_006408848.1:2715564-2717622 GCF_000296735.1 Chrysochloris asiatica
GTAAAGGTAGACATTTTGTAGCAAGGAGGGGAGTGATTAACTTTGCAGCCTAGGAGCAGAAGTCCCTGGGACCATCAAGGAAGAAGAGCGGAGTGCAGGACCATACCCAGAGAAGTGGTGACACCAGAGATGGAGGCAGAGACGATGACATGGAGAGATGGAGTGGCTGGAGACTTTAGATCCAGAGAGGGAGAGGGGCTGTGTGCTGATAACAGGGGTGGGAGGTGGGGGGGCAGGCTTGAAGGGTATATATATACCCTTTGGTTGGTTGATGATGCATGGAGGGGACTGTAACCATGGCAATGAAATGATATACGATAGGATGAATGAAAAACTAATGTTTGCCCATGTAAACTATCACATAATTCACAATAATTCATTTAAAAAAAGAATAAGTAAACTCTTAAAGAGAAATTTTAATTTTTCCTATATGCATAGGACAAACAGACCAAGTAGACAACTATTCTGATCAAAGTTAAAAATTCAAATCTTACCCCCATATTGCCACACATTAAGACATCTTCTTTCCAAGAGCCAAGAGATTCGACTATGATAGTGGCAAAACTACATGCTGGCCTCACAGGTTTTACAAAGACATAGCTAACTGCTCAGCAGGATGAGGAAGGAAGAGCCTTGACAATCTTTGCAGAGAATTTAATCTAATAGTACTGAAAGTGTGACTATTCAGCTTCTTGATAGTGAGAGAGTAGAATTGAAAGGCTAACATTTAATTTTCTAAGTACTTTTCATTTGGCTGACATTAATTTTTTTAAAAAAGAGAGATGGAAAGGAAAACATTCTTTGAGTCTTTGATGTTCTTGTTAAGTGCCATGGAGTTGGTAACTCATACTGACCCTGTATAGGGTTTTCCAAGGATTGGCTGGTGAGTTTGAACCACTGACCTTGTTGTTAGCAATCCAGTGCTTATTCTACAGTGCCACACAAGGACTCCTGAATCTTTGATGTTGTTAAGAGCTGTCGGCTCTGACGCATGGTAACCCTGTATAGGGTTTCCAAGCAGCGGCTGGTGGGTTTGAACCACCAGTCTTGTGGTTAGCAGTCCACTGCTTATCCTATAGCACCATACTAGGAGTCTTTGATCGATAAAGTTAAAAGCTATGAAAAAGAAACACTAACCAATTTATGCTTCTCAAATTTTCCTTTTGCATTTCTGTTATTAATATTAAGGATGAGTATGCTTTGTTTAAGGTGCATATAAAGTATATAAAGCTTGTATCAGGTCTGAACATCACCACATTAACCCACAGTGCCACACTAGGACTCCTGAACAGCCACAGAGAGGCAACTTTACTACTATCTTCTGTTATCAACTCACAGAATCTTACACAGCTATTGTTCAAATTACAGACACAAAAGAGCGGATTCATGAATTTTCTGTTTTCCACTTAAAGTTCTTGCACATCTCAAGTCCAACACTTAGCTGTAGGTCTCCTAATTGTGTATCCTTTTCATCTAAATGCCTCCTGCTTCGCTTGCATTTAAGCATTCCTGGAGTACTATGGGCAGAGGCCAACACCTCAATTGTTGACCACGGCTTACTGTTTTTACTAATGGGATCAGTAGATTAGAAGTAGAATTGATTCAAGTCATTCACCCTTGTTGATGATGCTGTGAAGTCAGTGTCAACATTACTGTCAAAGAGTCACTGACTCCTGTGGTGAGGATTCTTATGAAGAAGAAAAGCTCACAAGTCAACATCAATGAGTGAGGCCTCTTGTTTATGATCCCTGAATAAAGCTCAGTCCTTTCAGAGTTCTTCCTTCTCCCTGCAATGCCTGCAGAATATCAGGCTGCATCTGACCCCACCATGACCTCCAGACAGCATTGAGACTCCTGAGAAGTAAGAGAAATGACACAAAAGAGACCACTGAGGGATTTACTACTTCTGTTTCCAGGGAAGAAGGAGGAGTCAACCACCAAAAGAGAGTGACCACTTTATAACACAAGAAGCTTAAGCAAAACTAATGCTTAAACAGAGAAAAATTAGAGAACAAACAAGATGGCGGATTTGGGTGGAAGTGCAGTAAAGGAGCTCCA
>NW_006408848.1:2720940-2722078 GCF_000296735.1 Chrysochloris asiatica
AGGGAAAGTAGGGCTGGGTGGACACAGAGGGTAACTAAATCATGGAGCATCAGCTCAAAAAAAAAAAAAAAACCAAAGTGAATAGGCAGACATTGAGGAAGACAAAATTTGATAAAAGATATATATATAGTTGTAGCTTAAGCTATTTCCTTAGGGACAAGACTATGATCTATAATGCTCAAATATTATTGTTTTAATTAATTCTGGGACCACAAAGTACCCACAATACTTTCATTTGGACATAAGCTTTCTGTTGTTAAGTGTCATCAAGTTGGTTCCGACTCATAGGGACACTATATACGTTTTCTGAGGAGCGGCTAGTGAGTTTGATCCGCAAACCTCGTGATTAGTTAGCAGTCTAGTGTTTATCCCACAGCCACACTAGGAATCCATACAAACTTTCTAGGGAAGAATTAAAGAGTGTATTCAAATAGGCAAAGAATGGAGTCTTGCTTTCCACCTGCTTATCTAAGGCACCCACCCACTATGCCAATGTTGCTAAACCAATCCAGACTTCCTTTGGCTCCACTCAGCATTCTAGCTATCCTCCATGCTAAATCTGTTATATATTTTTAACAACAGTTACTGAGCAGCACACTTCAGGTGGCTAACTTTGAAGTTACTACAAAGGGAGAAGCAATGTGAAGGGCTTGGCAAAGACCCTTGGTAAAAAACCTGTTAGTTCTTACCTTTTGGTTTTTTAATGACATCAAAAGAGAAGTCCAAGGCTTCTCCTTAAATACTGTTCAGTTGGACAGCCAGGATCCTGGGTTCTGTTATGTACTTGAGACCGCTTTATGATTGACTCCATAGGATAAGTAATGGAATGTGAATTACATGGTCGGCGGTTCAAGCCCACTAGCCGCTCAGTCCGGTACAAGATGAGACTTTCTGCCCCTACGAACACTTAAAGCCTCAGAAACCCTACAAAGGGACCCTGTAAGTTGGAACCGGCTACTTGCATGTAAAAGTGGCAAAAAAAAAATCTTTTAGTTCCTCCTGCCTCCTTTTTCTAAATCGAGTTATCTTATCTCCTGAGCTTTTTCTTTCTTTTTTTTTTTTTTACTTCACAGAATGCCTTTACCTCATTCAAACGCAATTCCGAGTTGAGCAGGAATAACAAGACGGCGAGAGTAAG
>NW_006408848.1:2722178-2724244 GCF_000296735.1 Chrysochloris asiatica
TATACATTAAGATTTTACGGAAGTGAGGGCGGTCATTTTCCCTGATCAGCCTAAAGTCACTACCAAGGGTGTAAATTCACTGTCAAACTCCCTCTCTGTGTTCTGGAGCAGTGTAAATTTTCTGCATGGCGCAAAGCCAACAGTATTCACTGTCGGACACCAGCTGCAGACCTTATTGGATTTCTCTCCTCCATTCCCCAAACACCAGCCCTCTCCCCGCGAGTAAGGGCTGCATCCTTTCATTTTCCTTATGCTGTCAGTAATCTGACATCACCGCTATCTGCCTTCAGGCAGTTTTTACACTGGTCTCCTTTTCTCTCTCCTTTCTCTCCGCAGCCGTACTCAAAAAGTATAGACAATTCTACTTTGGGCCCCATAAACAGTGCAAAGAGGAAAAATCACAGTCATCAAGCCTCCTACTGTAGGCATTTCCCCTATTTCTTCATATCATCCAATTCTGTAGGTTCTCCATCACCGCTGTCCGGGTACTTAAAGCCTTGGGAGATGTGCCCGAGGCATTCCTAGCTTCATCCAAAATAGGTGGCTTAAAGCATCTTACCGCTCACATATCTGCATACTATTTGATGCAGCTTTCATTTCAAAGCTGCTCTCTTACTGTGAGAGCCCAGGAATTGCAAATACGCTTGCCTTCAAGGCAAGGAAGTTCAGTCCCGGAAAGGAAATAAAGTTCTAAGCGGCTTTGATGTGCTTCCTCTCCACATCCGTCCCCAGCGCGGGTCATTCATCTCCGCGGGAGGACAGACCACTTTGCCAGAACTTAACCAAACGCACCACACGGTGGGAACAAAGTAGCAAACGTAATAATCCAATGTCCCCGACTATCACCCCCAGCCATCAAATTTCTTACTTAAACTCAGCAAAGATCCCTGGGCATTCTACCCATCACGGAAAACTGGAGGAAGAAGATGGGGAAAGCACAGGGAATCCAGATTGCGAAGGCTAAAAACGCTTTGGCAGCCTGGTGAGAGCTTTTTTTTTTTTTTTTTTAATCACTCATTTTAGACTATAAAGTCAGTTCGACAGTTCAGGTCATTTCCTGAGTAGCACTACAAGTTAAAACAAGAGCCAGAAAATCTATTAATCTTTAATTGCGCTGCCTCCAGACCCGGAGCCCAATGGGGGTGGAGAGCGGGATAGAGGGGGTTGGTGGGAAAGCAAAATGCCCGAGAAACCCGAGCTCCCGACCTCAGCTGTTTCTTACCTCACTCAGCTCTGCCGAGGAGTCGTTTCCGTATTTCATGGCAACTCCAGAATTCATGATTGCACTTTTCAGAGCTTTGCTCTTCCTCCTCCAGGTCTTGGCGCTTTGGAGTTGGGCTTTAACAGACTCAATATCCACTGCTTGGTGCCTTCTCGTACATTTTCGTCTAGACAGCCATTTTCACCCAGGACAGTTGTGGAGGCCAAATGAAGGATGCAAACACTCCAAAAATGAGCCAGACTCACCTCGCGATTCATGGACGAGCCATTGCTGCAAGAAGCTAGGTGGTGTGGCGCGCACGCAGCCACTACAACCGCAGAGCCAGCGCGGAAACCCGCCTGCGCCCTGTGACCGCCGTCCCGGGGCAATGCCACCCTCGCGCTGTCTCTCCAGTCCTATGGTGCCTCGCTTTGCCCCATTACGAGGCTGAAGTGCACCCCTGAGCAGATCCCCGCACTCTGGAAAAGCTTTAGGCGAGATGCAGAAGAAACTATGGCAGCCGAGTGACGAAGATCCGCGCCTCCGGTTCCAGGGAAGGAAAGAAAGCTGGAGACAGCGAGCTGCACTTCACGCCGAAGTTTCCCCCTTTGAATCGTCTGGAGTTGTAAGTGGTTTCAGATTGAACGCAGCTGTCTAGCTGCTGGCTACGCGGAGCGCGGAGGAGGCGGCGCCAGAGAGGGGTGGGGGCAATGGAAGGGAGGAGGCCAAGCAAAGGAGCCTGTGCTGTGAGAGCAGGCATCCTTCCAGCTCTCTGTGATAGTAATTACAGGACCCAAATCCAGGAGGAAGACAGAAACAGGAAAAGCCACCTGAATCATTGTGCAGGAAATTAAAAAAAAAAAAA
>NW_006408848.1:2728784-2741729 GCF_000296735.1 Chrysochloris asiatica
CTTTCTCTTTCCACGAATTTACAGTCCTCAGCTGCTGTATCTTTCCATGCTATCACCTCTGCCTCCATCTTGGTGTACCTGCTTCTCTGGTTAAGGTTCCACGTTCAGCTCTTGTCTCTTGATGGTCCTAGGGTCCTCTGTTCCTGGACTGTAAGATTAACTACTCCCCCCTTTTTGTTACACAACTTCTAACTTTACAGTTGTGACAAGCACAATTAGTCATGATAACAATTACTCCCTATTGAATCAAATTAATCCTATCCCTATCTCCTTCACCAGACCCATCTAGACAAGATTAAAACTATTCAGTGGAGATTCTACCTTCCCCTGCACACTCTGAAACTAAACTCCCTCTTGAAAACTTGCAAGCCAGCCACTTCATGCCTTTATAGCTCCCTCTCCCCCATTTTAGGTAGCCAATGTCTAAGCTGCCCATCTGGGAATGATCACTTTTTAAATGTAATAAGCAAAAACTCCTACCTCTAAAGTTTCCTGGAAGAAGATTAGCATAATTTCAGGTATTTGGCCCTAAAGGCAATAGAGTATTATCTTGAATACAATATTACCTTGAAAACATAAATGGGTCATATCCACTAAGCTACATAATAGGAGTTCCTGGGTGACATAAATGCTTAAGCAAAGGTAGATGGTTCAAACCAACCTAGAGACATATGGAAAGTGGTGGTTATGTGCCATGGAGTCATTTCCAACTCATATCAACCCTATATAGGGTTTGTGAGGCTATAAATCTTTCTGGGAGCAGAAAGGCTCATCTTTCTCCCATGGAACTCCTGGTAGTTTTGAACTGCTGAGCTTGAGATTAGAAGCCCAACTTGTAATGCTACCAGAGGTCCTTATCTGAGAAGTAATGCCTGGCAACCAAAAGAAAACCACAGCCTTGGAAGCCATAAGGAGTGTAGTTGTACTCTGCACACTGGACACCTAACAACAACATATAATAATTAAGATTTCTTTCTGTCTTTACAATCTTCTTAGAGGATTGCCTGTGATACACCACATTCTGACTTTTCTTTTTCTACTATTTTTGTGGAGATGTTTTCTGGGTTGGGAGTAGATTTTGTCTTCGGTAACAATAGTCAGAACTGACCTGACAGCATTTAACAATAACTATTCCCCAACAGAGAGAAGCAAGGGGGAAGGCTGGGATTTTTCTATATATAAAGGTTAAAGTCCTACTAGACTAGTTAAGTGCCCTCCAGTCAGTTTGGACTCATAATGACCCTATATAGGGCTTCTGAGGAGCAGCTGGTAGATTTAAATAGCCAACCTTGTAGTTAGCAGTCCAGCGCCTATCCTACAGAGCCACACTGAATTTAAGATGCCCTGAAAAATATCCTAATCCTTTAAAATAGTAGACCTGCAGGATTGCTTAAGGAGCTTCATCAATCTCTTTCTACACAACAGAAACAGAAGTGTCAATAGTCCAAATAAACCTTGGCATTTCCTGAAGCTTTCTGTGAAAAAGCCATTGCATTGTTAATTTCAAAGTTGTTGTGTTTTTGTTTTTTAAATCAAATGGAATGTTTATTTTGCCCATTAAGAAGCAAAGGAAAAAAAAAAAGTAGCAAAGAGCTCAACATTTACATTTATCTTTTTACCCATTCAACTCCCTGTTGAGTTCATGCATGCCTGCCTGGTAGAAGCAATGTTGGGATGATGAAGAGTTTGCTGTTCTTTCTGGAACAGGGAGTACAAGTCCATCGGCACTGGCAAACTAGAACACATCAAGAAAAGCTCTTCCCATAGAAAGGAAACCACACTATTTTTTCATTAAATACCTGTTGAGAACTGACTGCTTGGAGCAGGACATGATGGTGGTGGTTGTTGTAAACTGCCGTTGAGTCGATTCTGAATCATAGCGCGCCTGTACAAATTTTCCAGGGTGCAACTGGTGGGTTTGAACCACCCTTAGTGGTTATGAATTAGGCTGTGAACCGCAAGGTCAGCAGTTTGAAACTACCAGCTGTTCTGTGGGAGAAAGATGAGGCTTTCTGCTCCTGTAAAGATTTACAGCCTCAGAAACCCTATGCAGGGTCGCTATGAGTCAGAACCAACTCCATGGCACATACCAACAACAACAACACTCCTTATGGAAACCCCATGCAGGGTCGCTATGAGATGGAACTGACTTAACAAAACTAACAACAACAACACTCCATATGATTAAGAGTCCAGTGTTTATTATCCTATAGCACCACACCAGGATGTCAGTGAATATAAATATATAAGGAAGATGCAGGCATTGTCCTTACCATCAGATGGTTTATGTTTCCATAAAGCGTGACCAGAAATGACAGTTCTAGGTAGAAAATTACACTTTGCCATAAAAAGAGTACACGTGACAATTATTACAGTTCAGAGGAGAGAAGTCTTTGGGCAAGGAGAGGAGAAGGTGACTTTATGAAACAATCTTAGAGAAGGCATCATGGGAGTTGGTCTTTAAAGAATGGCTTAAAGCTCTGGTGTCGTAGTGATCACGAATCGGGCTGCGAACCTCAAGGTCAGCAGTTTGAAACTACCAGCTGCTCTGTGGGAGAAAGATGAGACTTTCTGCTCCCATAAAGATTTACAGCCTCAGAAAGCCTGTCCAGGGTCGCTTTGAGTTGGAACCGACTCCACGGTACATAACAACAACAACAACAAAGCCAGCAGAGATGCAGCATAAGGAGACGGCATTCAAGGCAATGGGAACACTGTGAGAGAAAATACGAAAGCAGAATGTGCAAAGCATGAGTGAGGAATGGCAGGTATTCCATCCTGTAATGGAACCTGCTTTAGAAAGGTAAATTGAAGCCAGATCATGGATGGTTTGGAGTGCTAGAACTTATTGATAGACGATGACTTCTCATTAAATATTTTTGAGCACAGAAATAATAGGATCAGATCTTTAAGATATTCCAGTAGGTTTGTATCACACTTATGGTTAACTTACATGTATTCTAATAGAATGGAAAGTGATTCTGGACCCTAAAATCAACCAAATGACTTCATCAGGTATTCAGCCAGAAGAAAAGTCATGTGTTCCAAAAGTAGAAGAAAAACTGGCAGTGCTGAATTTGCTTAAAAAAACTCATCATGTCTATAGATTCTATTTTATGAATATATAAATAATATAAAGTATTTTCAAAAGCAATGCTAAATATATAGGATTTTATTCTCAAATATTGAAGTCAATAATTAGCCTCTACATAATCTAGCAGATGCAGGTGTAGTAGGGGAAATGAAAAGGGACAAGAAGGAGCTAGTCCTATAGAGCGGACAGAAACTGTGTGCTTACTGATAGTGGTAAAAAGGGGAAAACTAAAAATAACCTGTAGATTTAGAACCTGGCTTTATTGGGATGAGGGCAGTGATTCACCCAAAAAAAAAAAAAAAAAAAAGAGAGAGATTCCAAGAGAACAGGTTTGTTGTTGTTGTTGTTGTTGTTAAGTACCGTGGAGTTGGTCCTGACTCATAGTGACCCTGTACAGGGTTTCTGAGGCTGTAAATCTTTACGGGAGCAGAAAGCCTCATCTTTCTCCCACAGAACAGCTGGTAGTTTTGAACTGCCGACCTTGAGGTTAGCAACCTGATTTGTAACCACTATACTACGAAAGCTCCTTGAAGAACAGGTTTGGAGGAAGCTAAATTTGGGAAATTACAAATTGGAAGTTGTCAAGGAATACAAAAAAAAAGAGAGAGAGAGAGAAGTGATCTGAAGACATTATTTTATGGCAGGTCCCTTTTATAGGGGTAAAAGAATACAAGAGTAAATGGTCAGGAGGGCAAGTCAGAGAAGCAGAAAGATCACCAGGAGAACACAGTACTTGGGAGTCTAGAGGAAGAGATGTTAAAGGGGCAGCAACAATACATGCTACAGAAGGACAGAGGAGCTTTTAGACTAATAAAATGATCACTTCAAAGACACTGTTATTGCTGTTGTTAACTGCTATGAAGTTGTTTCCAACTTAGAGACCCTGTATAAGGTATCTGAGGACAAACTGGTGAGTTTGAACCACCAACCTTGCAGTTAGCAGTCCAGTGTTATTTCGACAGTGCTACACCAGGATCCCTTCAAAGACACTAATGCCTTTCAAAGATCAAGTTCCATAAAGGAATGGAGATTGGAGGAAAATAATCTGAGGGAATGAGGAACTGGAGACAGTGGCTGGGTACTACTCTTTCTGTAACTTTGATTGTCACAGGAAATCATGAAATTTGATGGGGTTTTTTTTTGTTTTTTAATTGTGAATTAAGTGAAAGTTTACAGGGCAGATAATCAGTTTTACATTCAACAAATCATATACTTTGTTGCATTACAATGATTATAATCCCCTTTTTGTACGATCAGTTAACAGTAATTTCTCTCTGTTCATTTTAGCTCTTTTTTTTTTTTTTTTAAACACTCAGACATATATAATAATTTACACCAGAGATGGCCTTTTTAAGTAAGAAATATTGAGTAGAATAAACATATCTGTGACTAAGGCTAAGAAAACTCGGGAAATATAGAGAAAAGGGGAATGCAGTAAAGTTCCTGAAAAAAGAGAACAAGGGAGATCAAGGCAAAACAGAACTCCTAAGATTATCTCTGGAGTAGGCAGAGATGGAGTATAACAAGAACGTATTCAAGGTAATGGTACCACTGTGAGAGAAAATGTGAAGGCAGAATGTGCAAAACATATGCAAGAAATAGCAGGCATTCTACTCTGGAGTGGGTCCTGCTTTAGAAAGGTGAATTGTAGGCAGATCATGAATAGTTTGGAGTGTCGGACTTAAAAAAATAGGACTTCTCAAAAGGCAATGGAGAGCCATTAAAAGTCTTTGAGCACAGAAATAATAGGATCAGATCTTTAAGATAAATTCCAGCAGATTAGTATTACACTCATGATTAATTAACATGAGTTCTAATAGAATGGAGTGATTCTGCTAAGTGGACCCTAATATTCCCTGCTAGGAAACTTAGGAACAACTAAAAGGACTGGAGAATTTACAAACTAAGGAAAAGAAGACCTCAAAGATACATGACAACCAACAGCGTATTGTTGTTGTTAAGTCAGTTTCAGATCATAGCGACCCTGTGTAGTGTTTCCCAGGAGTGACTAGTGAGTTTGAACTACCGACTTTGCGGTTCCAACTGACCTTGCTATTCAGTGCTCATCCTACAGTGCCGCACCAGAACTCCAACTAACAGCATACATCTGAATAACTATCAAACCTTCTGTGTATGATTATGGAAGGGAAACAAATACCAATTATAACTTATAAATAATCAGAATCTGATTTCAGGAAAGGAAGACCATAGAATTGACTGTCAATGAAAGGACAATCAAGTAGTTGTGATCCTACTTGTAACCCCAGAAATTGTTCAGGCATACGTTAAAGGTTGGTGGGACACATGGAAAGCTAGTGAAAAACAGGACTTCATGCATTGAGGGGAGGTTCCAAACTGGTTTTCTTCTCATCTAAGAATCCATGAAATGAAGATTGTTTGCTATAAATTAAACGTCTTTACTTTTACCTCTTAGTCTGGTCAGAAATCAGGCTGGGAGTCTCCATTATCAAGGAAGCTACAGACAAGTATGCACCTGGGTCAATATCCTAAGAATATGAGAAATGTAAGGAGTTTCTCAGCATGTCTTCTCAGCACATTTGAGAAGAAAGCCCCAAATGTGTTTCTAATATAATATGAGGCCTCAAGATTCGGGCCCACCTTCGTTTTTCAAATGTATAACTGCATCCTACTAATCCTTGTATTTTGTGGCTGCCTAAATTTTATTACTTTAGGAAAATGTCTCCTAGTTCTCCTGCTTCCACAGTGACTAAGCCCCTGTTATGAGACGTGGGTAGGAGGTGATGGAACTCATCAAGTGAGGTCAAGAAGGAGGACCAAAGTTCTGACTGGGTAGAACTTGGTGCCTAGGTTCCTCTCTTTATTTAGATGTTAACTTCTTCTCTTCTGTGTCTGGGAGAAGAAGATGAGACGGCAACCATTCTGGGATGAGTTTCTAAGTAAGCAAAAGCTGCTGTTTGCCTGAGTCTGTGCACCACTTCCATGGTATCAACACATGAATATTGCCTTTCTACTGTCAGGGTTAGCCTAGCCTGTTTATACGTTTCTGTTGTCTTTAAAGAATTCCTACACAATAGGAATTCTATTTGGGTTCTTGTTTGTACCTTCTACTAATAATGAATGTCCTGGTATGGCACTGATGGATAAGCACTGGACTGCTAACTGTAAGGTTGGCAGTTCAAACCCACCAGCTGCTCCTCAGAAACTCTACACAGGGTTACAATGAGTGGAACGAACTCAACAGCACTTAACAATAACAACAATGACAGTTATTTAAAGTAATCAGAAGGAAAAGTCCTGAACTTTCAACATCAAGACAATTAAGAATTGAGGACAGACTGTCTTGAGCCCTAACATCTCCCTTTCAGCCCTCTGTTTCTATTCCAGGATTGTCTAAACTATCCTTGTATGTTACAGCAGTCTACTATGCTGAGTCAGGTCTGTCTTCCCTCAGCCCACACACTCTGAACTCCAAAATTATCTCCTTCCCTTTCATATGCAGAAAAAGAACTTTGAGGCCTCAGATTTCAGGATTTCAGGAAGAAAGCAGTCTAATTAAGCTAATTCACACAAAGGTGAGAAACATTCATAATCTTTTCAACCATTCTCAAAGTTTTTACATTGTGGAAACAGAATAGGTTTAAATAATGCTCAAATTGGTGGGATGTCTCCCAGAAGCTAGTGAATTTTGAGTGGAAAGGAAGATTTTAGTACTTTGTGGAGACTGAGGAATTCTCAGTCCCCTAAATTCTTGAAAGTTATAAAAGACAGGAATCTTCAAAGTACACAAGCAGAAGAAACTCCTGCCCTAAATCTATCAGCCCATCCCAGGGCACCACCTCCAAGACTCTAAAAATAGTCTCTCAATTCCAACACCTGTGGCCCTCTGTTCAAGCCAACTCTTCAAGTCCTGCACCAGGCCTGAGTCCCAGCTTGGGTATCTCTGTCCAGCCTCAGTGACCTGCTCCATCACAGACACTTGCTCTAGGTATTCCAGTTTAGGAATCATTGTACTCAATGATCTTTGCCCCTAGGCTCTGCATCTCAGAGAATGGACATTGAAAGGCTCAGAAGGAATCTTGAAATCACTTAGCTCATAACTGTTGTTAAGTGCTGCCCAGGTGATTCTGACTCATAGCAACCCTGTATAGGGTTTCCGAGAAGCAGCTGGCAGGTTCAAACCATCAACCTCATAGTTAGCAGTCTAGTGCTTATCTTACACAGCACCACACCAGGGCATGTAGGTGAGAATATATAGGGTCAGTTCATTTCAGAGCCAGTCATTAAAAAAAACAAAACAGAAAAGCACCTACTATGTGCCGGACATTGCACTGGGCCCCAGACATTGCCAGAATTAAGCGGAAAACAACTCTGCTTTCACAGAGCTACCATGCTTTATGGAACATGATGAATGAACAAATAAAGAAGATACTTACAACTTGTGAAGAGTGTTGTAAAAGAAATAAATAGGAGCTTTGATGGCAGAGAGCTACTGTTCTTGCATAGTGTCCAGTGGGTTCCAATTCATTATGTTCTTACATAGAGTTTCCAAGGCTGTAAATCTTTAGGGGTGCAGAAAGCCTCATCTTTCTCCCACAGAGTAGCTGGTAGATTCTAATGGTTGACCTTGTGGATAAAAAGCTCAACACATAACCCACTACACTATCAGGGCTCCTTCAATAAGAGCTGGCGCCTTAAATAAAGTGGTCAGAGAAGGCTTTAAGCTAAGAGTGGAGGAAAGATAGTGCATGCAGAGGGATCGGCAAATACCAAAATAACTGGGGTAGGAATGGGCTTGGCCTTTACAGTTAATTTTAATGTTTCAATATAGTTTAACATTTTACTTGATTTCAATTTCAACTCAATATAAAGGTACCCAATGTGATAGGACATGTATGTAGGCTGTGACAAGGCAAGTGCATTTCAGTCTGTGTGCACAGAGAAGCCACATGAGGATTTTCAGACCATGATCTAATTTATGTTAAAAAAAAAAAAAAAAAAAAGTTTTATTGTGCTCTAGGTAGCGTAGTGGTTATGAATTGGGCTGCGAACCCCAAGGTCAGCAGTTCAAAACTACCAGCTGTTCCGCAGGAGAAAGATGAGGCTTTCTGCTCCCGTAAAGATTTACAGCCTCGGAAACCCTGTACAGGGTCACTATGAGTTGGAACCTACTCCACAGTACATAACAACAACAAGTTGCAGGTTGAAAGTTTACACAGCACAGCAAATTAGGGTCCTAGTTAACATTTTGGATGCCAATTGTTTTGTGGTATCAGTTACAACTATCACGTTGTGTCAGTGTTCTCATGATTTCCATTTTTTTGCGCTGTTTCCGTTGATCTGTTTGATCTGGTTTCCTTGCCTTCTCATCACTTTTGGGTAAATGCTGACTATTTGATCTTATGTAGTTGGTTGTCTTAGGAAACAAATTTGTTGTTGTTGTCAAGTGCCCTCAAATTGGCTCCAACTCACAGTGACCCTGTATAAGGTTTTCGAGGAGCAGCTGGTAGGTTTGAACCATAGACCTTGTGTTTAGAAGTCCAGTGCTTATCTTACAGTAACACACCAGCAAATTACTCACAGATAATATTGTTTATTTCATAAGCTAATCTGTTATTTAGTTGAAAGGTGACCTCTGGGAGTAGCTTCAGTTGCAAGTTCAAAGGGTATCTTAGGGTGAGAATCTTGGGGGTTTCTTTAGGCTTTATCTGTTAAGTAAGCCTGGCTTTTTGTGTTTGTTTGTTTGTTTGTTTCTAGGAATTTTAAGTTTTGGTCTACACCTTTCTCCCATTCTGCTGTATTTTCCATTGTGTCCCAGGTCAGTTTAGTTGTTCTGGTCTCAGGCTAGACAAGGTCATATTTTTGTGTGGACAATTAGTACTATGGACTAATTTCTTTCCACATCTTTGGTTTCTTTCCTTTGCTTTTGCTCCAGACAATTAGAGTACAGACCAATAGCTGTATCTTAGAGACTGGTCACAAACTTTTTTGACCCTAGACGTTACTTATGGAACTAGGAGATATAACATTATTCCTATGAGCTATGTTATGATAAGTTGTTGTTGTTAAGTGCTGTGGAGTTGGTTCCAACTCATAGCGACTCTGTACAGGGTTTCCAAGGCTGTAAATCTTTACGGGAGCAGAAAGCCTCATCTTTCTCCCATAGAGTAACGGGTAGTTTCTAACTGCTAACCTTACAGCCCGACTCATAACCACTACACTACCAGAGCTCCTTATTTACTACTAAGGTGCACCTGACCCAAGCCAAGGTATTTTCAATAACCTCATATGGATGCAAAAGCTGAACAGTGAATAAGAAAGATCGTAGAATTGATGCCTTTGAATTGTGGTGTTGGAGGAGAATATTAAAAGTGCCATGGACTGCCAAAAGAACCAATAGATCTGTTTGGAAGAAGTGCAGCCAGAGTGCTCTTTGGAGGCCAAGATGGCTAAACTGCGTCTCTCATACTTTGGACATGTTGTCAGGAGGGAACAGTTGCTGGAGAAGGATGTCATGCTGGGTAAGATGGAGGGTCAGAGAAAAAGAGGAAGACCCCCAACGAGATGGATTGGCCAGCTGGCATCATTGATGGCGTCAAGTGTGGCAGCGATAGTGAGGTTGGCCCAGGATCGGACATTGTTTCGTTCTGCTGTGCATGGGGTCGCTATGAGTCGGTGCTGACTCAATGGCACCTGACAACAACAACAACATGTTATACTAATTGACTGAGTTATCCTATGAGACTATGATCCTAAGCCTTTAACCCAGTAAATCAATCCCATGAGGTATTTGGATATGCCTAGAAAGTCTCTTATGGGTAGGAACCAACTCGACAGCACTTAACAACAACAACAAGAAAGTCTCTGTAGATGTGCCCTCTGTATATTTTATTATAATTATTGTTGTTGTTAAGTGCCATCAAGTCAGTTCCAACTCCTAGTGACCTTGTATAGCATTTCCGAGGAGTGGCTAGTGGGTTTGAAGCATCAAATTTAGACCTTGGTTATCAGTCCAGTGGTGGAGAATAATTTGGAAGCACTTGAGTGTAATCAATATCACTGAATTATATGTAGAAATTGTTGTATTAGTGAGTTTTGGTGTGTTTATTTTCACCACCAAAATTAAATGAAATAAAAAAGAAATATCAATCAATTGCAATGTATAGACATCAGAACCTTACTTGATTCAAAATGACTAACTAAAAAATATGACACTTAGGAGGCACCTGGAAATATACTTATTAGATGTTTGATGGTATTGAGAAAATGTTAATTTTGAATTTAGATGTATTAATGGTACTGTGGCAACATTTTAAAAAGGAGTCCCTATCTTTTAGAGATATATATTGAAATGATATGATGTCTGGGGTTCCTGTCAAAATAATAGAGTAGGTATGAAAATAGACAGGGCTATCAAGGGCTATAGCTTATGATAACTGACAGGAGTTAAAAATAATGTGATAGCTATATGGACTTGTGGTGTAGGATCAGCGTTGGACTTCAAACCACAGGGTCAGCAGTTCAAAGCCACTTCTTGGAAATCCTATACAGGGTCTCTATGAGTCAGAACCAAATCAATGGCACTTAGCAATAACAACATATTGTCTTCTAGTTTGTTGTAATATAGTGACTTGTGTATTGTGATGCTAGAAGTGATGCCATGGTATTTTAAATACCAGTGGAGTCACCCATGGTGGACAGGTTTCAGAGGTGCTTCCAAATGAAGATAGTCTAGGAAGAAGGAGAGACAGACCACTAAAAACCTTATCTATAGAAGGGGAACACTGTCAGATATAGTGCTTAAAGGTGAACCCCTCAGGTTGGAAGCCACTCAAAATACGACTAGGGAAGAGCTTCCTCCTCAAAGTAGAGTTGACCTTGATGATTTCGATGCAGTAAAGCTTTCGAGAACTTCATTTGCTGGTGAGCCACAACTCAAAATGAAAAGAAACAACTATATCAAGTGTGGACTATATCAAGTGTGAATCTGGGAAAATTGGAAGTTGACAGAAATGAAATTCAATGCATAAAGATTCATATCCTAGGTGTTGTTGTTGTTAAGTACAATTGAGTTGGTTCTGGCACATAGCAACCCTGTATAGGGTTTCCAAGAAGCAGTTGGTTGATTTGAATGCCAACCTTGTGGTTAGCAGCCCAGTGCTATCCTACGGCACCACACCAGGATCCTAGGAATTAATGAATTGAAATGGACTGGTATTGGATATTTTGAATCAGGCAATTATATGACTTCCTATGCCAGGAACAACAAAAAGAACACTTCAAGATCAGTGCTGTCTGTGATAAGATAACATATATGCCTACAAATAAATACCACTATTATTCAAATTTATGCACCAAACACTAAAGCCACTGATAATGAAACCAAAAAATTCTTCCAGCTTCTTCAGTCTGAATTTGATCAAGATGCATTGATATTTGCTGGTGATTGGGATGTGAAAGTTGGAAGCAAAGAAGAAGGATCAGTAGTTGAAAAATACGGCCTTGGTGATAGAAATGATACTGCTGATCACATGATTGAATTTTGCAAGACCAATGACTTATTCATCGCAAAAACCTTTTTGCAATAAGTAGACCTCACCAGATGGAAAACACATAAATCATATTGATGAGATCTGTGGGAAGAGACAATGGAGAAGAGCAGTATCATGCACCAAAGCAAGGCCTGGGGCAGACTGTGGAACAGACCATCAATTGCTCGTTCACAAGCTCAAACTGAAACTGAAGAAAATTAAAGCTGGTCCATGAGAGTCAAAATATGACCTTGAATATATCCCACCTGAATTTAGAGACCATCTCAATAACAGATTTGATGCATTAGACACTTATGACTGAAAACTAGACGAGTTGTGGCTGGCATCCATCTGTGGTATTTCTATTACAGTAGTATACTAGATAACTAAGACAGAACAGCAGACACCTCCCTAACTGATTATTGAAGCTTATTCCCTCAATTTGGTCATCTTATTGTTTATGCTTTAGATCCAATGACTTATTGCCATGAAATAGATGGACTGCAGAAGATAATTTGGTTAGTCTGTGTTTAAAATTTACTAAGAAAAAAATTGTTGAGAACTGTTTCCAGATTAATATTTACACAGAGAACAACAACAACAAACAAACAAGCAAAACATTCATCCTTCTCCAACTACACATATAACTCAAATAAGAAAGTACGCCTGTGGTCCATTTCATTCATGAACTGCTAGGTAGGCTTTTTAATAAGCTAGAATCATTTGACACAAACATCCTTGACGTCATCAGTGGGAGAATTCCTATTTCAAACTTACTGCCTTATGCTAGTGCATCAAGTGATGTTTTTAAAACCTCTTACTGATTGCTGAGATATTTTGGAGCTCAAAATTTAGTATCTCTATCATCTTGCTCTGGTAGCGTAGTGGTTACGAATCGGGCTGCGAACCTTAAAGTCAGCGGTTCGAAACTACCAGCCGCTCCGCGGGAGAAAGGCTTTCTACTCCCGTAAAGATTTACACCCTCAGAAACCCTGTACAGGGTTGCTATGGGTCGGAACCGACTCGACGGCACTTAACAACAACAACAACAATCATCTTGCTTAAGTATTATCAGTATCTTTTTAAAATTTTTAATAATTTATTCTCCAAATTTCTTTGAACTTTTTCAAATTTTTGATGGAAAGGCACAATAATCAGAGACTGGGAACATGAAAATCAAAGGGAATTTTTTTTAAAAAAGGTGCAAGTGAGCTTAAAAAAAAAAAAAAAGGATGCATGAAAGTAGATCTAGAATATATGGGGTTTCCAAGGAGCAACTGGTGAGCTTGAACTGCCAACCCTGAGGTAAGTTTTGAAATTGAGAAGTATAAACCCTTCCAC
>NW_006408848.1:2741829-2743491 GCF_000296735.1 Chrysochloris asiatica
AATATATGGGGTTTCCAAGGAGCAACTGGTGAGCTTGAACTGCCAACCCTGAGGTTCAAACCAACTCCTTGGAAACCCCATCCAGGTTGCTATGGGTCAGAACCAACTCAAGGGCACTTAACAACATATATATCTATTTAATGGTAAAGGAGAACGTTAACCTGGCATTGTACTAAGTTGAGAGTGAAGAAGGAAGGCACAGGCTGGGGAAAGTCATTTTCCAACATCTGAGTCCACAAAGTGCCAGTGAATGGACTGCTATGCTAGGAATTTCTAAGAGTGACCCTCTGAGGCATGAAGAATGGGTTCTTACCTGTTTTGTACAACTGTTATCTGAGTTCAAATTTTCCCTCCTAAGCAATTGCTCTTAAATCAGCATCTCCAGCCGTGACCCTTATTTCTGCTCCAGTTAATGCTTTTTCATGTGTTACTATGTACTTACACTAAGTCTTACCATCATATAAAACTGTGTCTAAAATTGAGCTTGTCACTTCCCACCAAAAAGCTGCCTTAGCTTCAGCTTTTAAATTTCTATAAATGCAATCCTTTGTTTCAAGTCTAATAACTTTTGGGTCATTTACCATCCCCTTCTCTTTCATCTCCTCTTCCAGTCATTTAGTCTTTTTGTCTCCACTTTTACTGCCAACACCATTTTATCCCTTTATATTTTGGTAATGATGACTTGATGAGCTGATCCAACTCCAAATCATTCTGCATAAGATAGTCCAGCTATTTTACCCCAAAATGCCACCATCATGCCTTTCTACAAGTCAGTCTTTTTTATAAAAAAAACATACTTTTTAAAATGTGAAATATAATAGTTATGCCATAAAATTCAGTAGTTTTTATCATACTCACAAGGTTGTACAGTCATTCCAGTACCACTTGCCATTGAGTCAATTTCAACTCACTGTGATCTCACAAGTTGCAGAGCAGAAGGAAATTTCATACGGTATAGATACATTGTTGTTCTTGTTAAGTGCTGTTGGGTTGATTCTGACCCATAGCGACCCTGTATAGGGTTTCCAAGAAGCTTGAACCACCAACCTTGCAGTTCAAACAACTTTGCAGTCTGATGCATTAGCCCACAGCACCACACCATATATATATTGCTCAACATACAAATTGAACACTTAGAGTGAAAGGATACAACCCTGATGCGTATCTTACCTATTTTTTTTAATGTTTTATTGTGAATTATGTGATAGTTTACATAGGAGAACATTAGCTTTACATTCATCCTATTCGTACATCACTTTCCTGTCATGACTACAATCCCCTCCATGCATCATCAACCATCCAGAGGGTATACCCTGCAAGCCTACCCCCTGGTCATCAGCACACAGCTGCTTTCTCTCTCCAGGTCCAAAGTCCCCAGCTGCTCCATCTCTCCACGGCATCATCTCTGCCTCCATCCCTGGCGTCACTGTTTCTCTGGGTAGGGTCACGTACTCCGCTCTTCTCCCTTGATGGTCCCAGGGACCTCCTCCGCTCCTAGACTGCAAAGTTAATCACTCCTCTCCTTTTGCTACAAAATGCCTACCTTTACATTTCCAACCCTCACAATCAGTCCTGATAACAATTATTCACTGTTGGATCACAGGACACCTATCTGCATCTCTTTTCATCAGCCCTGCCCAGACAGATTGGATACTACTCAGT
>NW_006408848.1:2743852-2746752 GCF_000296735.1 Chrysochloris asiatica
AAGCCAGGTCAAGTAGGTATTATCTGCAAGTGTGGGTGTTCTTATGCATATGCCCTCTCTTTTTATCAGCCGGATGCTTCACTGTCCACTCTAGTCCTCTGTGGCTATATCAATGACTTTGGGCCCAAGAGTCCCCAGGTCTTGCCACACTGCTGGTCAACCCGGTCTCCAGCAGGGTTCACAGGAGTCTATTGAACATTATAGGGCTTAGCTTGCAGCTTCATTGATGTTTTTCCCTCATTTCCCTTTATCAGTGACAAACATGGTCAACCTTACCTATTTTTAAACCAGGCAGTATTCCTTTGTTCTGTTTGAATGACTGCCTCTTCATCTCTGTACAGTTTCCAAATGAGCATAATTAAGTGTTCTGGAATTTCCATCGTTTCAAGTCAAGCTATGCCTTGCCCCACATCCTTTGCTGAATGTGGCTTGAATTTCTGCCAGTTCCCTGTGGATGTACTACTGCAACCACTTTTGAATTATCTCTATCAAAAATTTTACTTGCTTGTGATATTAAAGATATTCTTTGATATTTTTTTCCATTCTATTGGGTCACCTGTCTTTGGAATGGGCACATAGGGTTTTTATGGCTATGACATTTTAGAAACATACCTTTCTTGCAAAGGCATACCTTTGGGTGGGTTCAAACAACCCAACCTTTGGTTAGTAGCCAAGTGCACCCAGGGACTTCTTACCACTATCTAATTTTAGAATATTTTTATTATCCCTGGAAAGATATCCTAGACTCAGTAGAAGTCACTCTCCATTTATCCCTTCCTCCAATCCCTGGAAACCACTAATCTACTTTCTGTCTCTATGGATTTGACTATTCTGAACATTTTATACAAATGGAATTAAACAATATGTGTCCTTTTGTATCTGGTTTCTTATACTTATCTCTTGCCATAACTTGTTATTGTCTGTCTTTTATTTTAGCTATTCTAATGGGTGTGAGGAGTCCTGGTGTGGCGCTGCAGGCTAATGCACTAGACTGTAAGGTTGGTTTGAACCACAAAGTTAGTAGTTCGAACTCACCAGTCACTCCTTGGAAACCTTATATAGGGTCGCTATGGGTCAGAACTGACTCAATGGCACTTAACAACAATAACAATGGGTGTGAAGGAGTTCTGGTAGCACTGTAAGGTAAGCATTTAAACCCATTAGCCACTTCTCAGAAGAAACATGAGCCTTCTGCTCAGGTAAAGATGTACATCCTTGAAGCCCATATGCAGGGTTATTATGAATCAGAACTGATGACAGATACAACAATAACAACAGCAATAGGTGTAAAGTGGTATTTTATTGTTACTTTATTTGTCTTTTTATTGTTGAGTTGTAGAAGTTCTTTATTATATTCTAGATACTAGACTCTTATATGAAGGGTGATTTACATATATTTTTTCCTATTCTGTGCATTGTTTTCATTTTCTTGATGGTGTACTTTGAAACACGAAATTACCTAATATTGATGAAGTCCATATTATTGATTTTTTCTTTTGTTTCTTGTGCTTTTGGTGTCATATCTAAGAACATAATGCTTAATCCAAGGTCACAAAAATTTATGCCTATTTTATTTTAAGAGTTTAATAATTTTAGCATTTAGATCTATGAACCAGCTAATTTTTATATGGTGTTAAGTAAGTGTTCAATTTTATTTTTTTATATAAGGCAACCCAGTTGTTCCACAGCCATTATTAAAAATACATTTCCTCATGGGATTGTCAAAATTAATTAACCAAAAATATGAGGGTTCATTTGTGGACTCTCAAGTCTGTTCCACTGATCTATACAGTGATCCTTATGTAAGTATTACATAATCTTTCTAATGTTTTTTGGTAAGTTTTGAAATTGAGAAGTATAAACCCTTCCACTTTTTTTTTTTCAAGGTTGTTATGGTTATTCTGGGTCCTTTGCATTTCCAAATGCATTTTAGAATCATCTTGTTAATTTCTGTGAAGAATTCACCTGGATTTTGATAGTAGTGCACTGAATCTATAGCTGTATCTGGGGAACATTGCCAATTTAATGGCATGAAGTCTTCCAAATCATGAACACAGGGAGTCTTTCCACTTCAAAGTTTTGCAGTCTTCATTGTATAAGTCTTCCATATTCTTGTTAAATATATTCCTAAAAACTTCATTCTTTTTGAATCTATTACAATTGGAATTATTTTCTTATTTTCATTTCTGGATTATTCATTGCTAGTAACAGAAAGACAAATGATTTTATATACTGATAGTGTACCCTGCAATCTTTCTTAATGAATTTATTAGTTTTAATAAATTTATTAGTTTTAATAATTTATGCATATGTGTGTATTCCTTAGGTTATTCTGTATACAAGATCATGCTGGCTGAAAAAATAGTTTTTGGATGCCTTTTACTTAATTTTCTTGACTAATTTTCCTTTTCAGCACCTCTAGTACAATACTGAATAGAATTTGAAAGAGTGGGCATCCTTATTTTGATTCTGATTCTAGGAGCAAATATTCAGTTTCTCACCATTACATATAATATTAGCTGAGAATTTTTTAAAAACACCCTGGAGTCCTGGTGTGGCACCACAGGATAAGAACTTGACCACAAGGTCGGTATGAACCACAAAGTCGGTGGTGCGAGCTCATCAGCTGCTCCTTGGAAATCCTATGAATTACTATGAGTTGCAGCCAACTTGACAGCACTTAACACCACCACCAACAACAACAGGACCAAATATGGAGAGTTCAAAATTCTTTAGAGGTTCTTTTTTGGTTCAGGTCATATGTGCACCTGACATCACTCAGGATGTTTGGTTGTATGCTATATGGAGAATGTTTTGTGGTTGAGTGCTATCGCATCGATTCCAACTCATAGCGACCTTAAGCACAGCAGAACAAAACACTGCCAGATCCTGGGCCAACC
>NW_006408848.1:2751942-2760928 GCF_000296735.1 Chrysochloris asiatica
TGTTCTTCCCTTTTGGTTTTCTAGTTCCAAATCTTTGCATATTTTATTATAGTACCTGGTTTTGTCTTCTCGAGCTGATCTTTTTTACATGGGACCATGCAAATAAGGTATATGGAACCTGGGATGGATGCGGCTCTTTGTCAACTTCAATCTAGTATTGTGGTTGCCCTACATTTTGTAATCTGATATAATTATTCTCCACTATATGTGTTGTAAACCCTGAGCTCTATATGTTAATTAGGAATCCTGGTATGGCACTGTAGGATAAGCAATGAATTCCTTATCACAAGGTCGGCAGTTCAAAACCCTCAAATTCCCAATACATGGAGTGAGTCAGAACCAATTCTATGGACACTTAACAATAACATGTGTTAATGAGGCAAGATTGTTAAATTGTTAAGTGATTTCGAGTAGGTTTCGACTCATAGTGAACTTATGCACAACAGAATGAAACACTGCCTGGTCCTGCACCACATTCACAAGCCTTGCTATGCTTGATCCCAATGCTGCTTCCACCATGCCAATTAATTGCACTGGGGATCTTCCTCGTTTTTGCTTTCCCAACACTTTACCAAGCATAATATCCTGGTGTAGCACTGTGGGTTAATGTGCTGGACTGCAAACTTGGTTTGAACCGTAAGGTTGGTGGTTGAAGCTCACCAGCCACTCTTCAGAAACCCTATACAGGGTTGTGTTGGGTTGAAAACGACTCTACAGTACTTAACAACAACAAATGTCCTTCTCCAGGGACTGGTCCCTCCTGATAATATGCCCAAAGAATGAGAGACGAAGTCTGGCCATCCTGGCTTCTAAGGAGCATTCCAGACATACTTTTTCCAACACAGATTTGTTTGTTCTTTTGGCAGCCTATGGTACTTTTAATATTTTCCTTCAACACCATAATTCAAATGCATCAACTTTTCTACAGTCTTCATTATTCTTTATCTAACTTTCACATGCATATGAAGTGAATGGTAATACCTTGACTTGGGTCAAGTGCACCTTAGTCCTAAAACTGACACCTTTGCTCTTGAACACTTTAAAGAGACTTTGAAGTAGATTTGCTAATGCAATATGTCATTTGATTTCTTGACTGCTGAATCCATGAGTGTTGATGGTTGATCCGAGCAAAATGAAATCTTTGACATCAATCTTTTCTCTATTTATCTTGATGTTATTTATTGGTTCAGTGATGAGGATTTTCATTTTCTTTACATTGAGATGCATCCCATACCTCAGGCTATGGTCTTTGATCTTCATCAGCAAGTATTTTAAGTCTTCTTCACTTTCAGCAAGCAAGGTTGTATCATTTGCATATCGCAGGTTGTTAAGGAATCTTCCACTAATCCTAATAGCACATTCTTTTTCAGACAATCCAGCTTCTTGGATTGTTTGCTTAGTGTTCAAATTGAATAAGTATGGTGAAAGACTATAACGCTGTTGTTTACCTTTCCTAACTTTAAACCATTGAGTGTCTTCTTGTTGTGTTTGAGCAACTGACACTTGGTCTAACTACAGGTTCCTCATGAACACAATTAATTATTTTGGAATACTCATTCTCTGCAAGGTTGTCCATAGCTTGTCATGATTCACACAATCAATAAAGAACAGGTAACCATCTTTCTGGTATTCTCTGCTTTCTGCCAAGAAATATCTGACATCACTAATTATATACCTCATCCCATGTTCTCATCTGAATCCAGCTTGAACCGCTGGCAGTTCTCTGTCAATGTACTGTTGCAGCTGTTTTTGAATTATCTTTAACAAAATTTTACTTGGATGCAATATTAATGACAGTGTCTGGTGATTTCCACATTCTGTTGGGTCGCCTCTCTTTGAAATGGGCACAAATATAGATCTTTTCCAATCAATTGGCCAGGTAGCTGTTCTAAATTTCTTGGCATAGATGATTGTATGCCTCCAATGGCACATCAGTTTGTTGAGAGATTTAAATTTGTATTGCATCAATTCCCGGAGCCTTATTCTTTGTCAATGCCTTCAGTGCGCCTTGAATTTCTTCCTTCAGTATCATTGGCTATTCATCATATGTTACCTCTTGAAATGGTTGAAAATTGATCATTTCTATTTGGTACAGTAACTCTGTTTACTCCTTCCTTCTTATTTTGATGCTTTCTGCATCATTCAATATTTTGTCCATGGAATCCTTAAATATTTTACAGTGAGGCTTGAATTTTTTCTTCAGCTCCATCAGGTTGAGAAATGCTGAGTATGTTGTTCCCTTTTGGTTTTCTAGCTCCAGGTCTTTGCATAATTCATTATAATATTTGACTTTGTGTTCTCGAGCTGATCTTTGAAATTTTGTATTCAGCTCTTTTACCTCCTCATTTCTTCCATTTGCTTTAGCAAATGTACACTGTACACTGGAGAACAAGTTTCAGTGTCTTCTTTGACATCCATTTTGGTTTTTTCTTCTTTCTTGTCTTCTTAATGACCTTTTACTTTCTCCCTGTGTGATGTTCTTAATGTCATCCCACAACTTTTCTGATCTTTGGTCATTTGTTTCTAACTCATCAAGTTTCTTCTGGAGATGATTTCTAAATTCAGGTGGGATATGTTAAAGGTTATATTTTGCCTCTCATGGACTTGTTTTAATTTTCTTCAACTTCAGCCAGAACATGCATATGAGCAATTGATGGTCCGTTCTACAATCTGTCCCTGACCTTGTTTTGCCTGATGATATGGATGGAGTTTTTCCACCATCTCTTTCCACAAATGTAGTCATTTTGATTTCTGTGTATTGCATCTGGTGAGGTCCATGTCTTTTATATTGTTTAAAAAATATGTATTTGCAATGAAGGTATCATTTGTCTTACAAAATTCTATCACATGATCTCTAGAATCATTTCTATCATCAAGGCCATATTTCCAATGACTGAACCTTCACCTTTGTTTCTAACCTTTGCATTCCAATCACCAGTAATTATCAATACATCTTGATTTCATGTTTGATTCATTTCAGATTGAAGAAGTTGATAGAACTCTTCAACTTCATCATCACTGGCTTTAGTGGTTTTGCGTAAAGTTGAATAATATTTGTATTAACTGGTCTTCCTGCAGGTATGGATATTATCCTATCACAGTGTTGTACTTCAAGATAAAACTTGAAATTTTCTTTTTCATGATGTATATGATGCCATTCCTCTTCAAATTGTCATTCCTGGCATAGTAAACCATGTGACTGTCAGATTGAAAGTGGCCTATACCAATCAATTTCAGCTCACTAATGCCTAAGATATCAATGTTTATGCTTTCCATTTAATTATTGACAACTTTCAATTTTCCTGGATTCTTACTTTGTAAATTCCATATTCTGATTTTTAATGGATATCTATAGCTATTTCACCTCAGTTTGCCTGTGCCCTCTGAGCAAACGAAGATCCCAAAGGCTTTACTTCATTTGCATCATCACGGTCAACTCTACTTTGAGGAGGCAGCTCTTCCCCAGTGGTATGTTGAGTGCCTTCCAACCTGAGGGGCTCATATTCCAGCACTATATCTGACAATATTCTTTTGTTCTTCATCATGTTTCAAAATCCAATATTCTGATGCTGACAGTGTTTCACTGCTATTCATAAGGTTTTCCGTGGCCAAATAGTTGGGAGTAGTCTGTCTCTCCTTCTTCCTAGACTGTCTTAGTCTGCAAGCTCAGCTAAAATCTGTCCACTGCGAATGGATGTGTATTTAAAATACAAGTGGCATAGCTTCTAGCATCACACAAGAAGCAAGCCACCACAGTAGGACAGATTGACAGAATAGTGGTGGGAGGCAGGATTAAGTTATGTTAATGAGTAGGTTATGTGTGTTACATTACTGAGGCAGGAATCGGAGGGATGCACTCAGGTCACTACCCTTACTCAAGCCATCACCTTGCTAGAGTCATACTTTTTATCTTAATACAGACACAAGGTGTGAGAAGTGAACAGATAGAATGGATCTGACAAAGATCAGGAGAGGAGCCCATCATTTGGTCCCAGGATCCCTGTGCAGAGCACTTCCTAGAACAGGAAATAGAGTGAGAACTATAACACTGAAGACAGTGAAAGACAGTGAGAAGCCATGGCAGAGAAATGGTGGTAACAGAGGCAGCAAAACCAGGAGAACAAAAGGAGATAGCACTGTGAGCTTCCTGCCCCATGGAGCAACAGAGCTGAGAGACTTCAGGCAGGAGGCTTCCTGGTTGAATGGGGTTCCTCAGGGCACTTATTGGCAAAATTAAAAGTAACACTTCCCTGAGCTGGGCAGAGGCTGGACTGAGAGCCCAAGACACCAGATAGATAGGCTTGCCAATGGGCATGGCCGTGAAGAGGCTGTACTGAAAAACTGTAACTTGATTCATTCTGGAGCCTAAATTGTAACCTTTGAGTTCCCTAGTAAATTGCATAATCATGAGTAATGTCCGAGTTCTATGTGGCCATTGCAACAAATTATTGAATCCACCAGAAAAGTAGACAGTAAGAGATGGCTGGTGTCGGAATTGGCAAAAAAAAAAAAGGTCAGAGAAAGGAAGCATATCTAACCTCTGTTTCACCAGAATCAGCTTGGGCTGTTGATCTTGACTCTCATTCCTGCTAGGATCAACCATCAACACTCATGGAAGCAGCAAATCTGCTGCACAAGACCTCTTTAAAGTGTTAAAGAGCAAAGATGTCTGTTTGAGGACTGAGGTATGCCTTGCCCAAGCCATGGTTTTTTCAATAGCTTCATATGCATGTGAAAGTTGGACAGTAAATAAAGAAGACTATAGAAGAATTGATGCATTTGAGTTATAGTGTTGGAAGAAAATATTAAAAGTACCATGGACTGTCAAAAGAACAAAGAAATCTGTATTGAAAGAAGTACAGCCAGAATGCTCCTTAGAAGCCAGGATGGCCAGACTTCGTCTCTCATTCTTTGGACATATAATCAGGAAGGACTAGTCCCTGGAGAAGAACATCATGCTTGGTAAAGTGAAGGGAAAGCGAAAAAGAGGAAGATCCCCAATGAGATGATTGGCACAGTGGCAGCAGCAATGGTCTCAAGCATAGCAACTATTGTGAATTTGGTGCAGGACTGGGCAGTGTTTTGTCCTGTTGTGCACAGGGTCACTATGTGTTGGAGGGGCTTAACAACAACAAAAGACGTACCCGCCATGCCATTTTTACACTATGCCAGTGCTCAGCAGCCCCAAAGGTACTATCTCTTTTATTGTTTGATTTATTTGTATGCTTCATATAATGAATACAGGAATGTATCTAGTGAGTGCTCAATAAGTTATAGGTATTAGATGAATCATATGAAATTGGCAATTTTATAGACCAAGAATAGCAAAAACAACAGTTTTAAATGGTTCAACTTAATCTAAGTTCTGTTGCCGAAAGCCAGTTTAGAAAGCCAAGTTTGAATTATGTTATGTAAGTAATCTCCATAATACTCAGAGGAGTTAAATGATCCTCATTCACTCTTTTTGGGAAAACAAGAGCAGGAAATTAGGATAATTTCTCCCTAATGCCGAGGACACCAGTGGATCTTCAAGAGATACTACTAGCTTTATTCAGTAGGAGGATCTACTTAACATTAGTCACACAACTGAATGACTACATAGTTTGATAAATTTTGCTTAAAATACTTTAAATTGCAAACTGATATGCTGAATTAAAATAACCATAATGAATAACAAGGGAAATATTAGTTTACAGATCTCATCTGCTAGCAAAGCCAACTACCAATATCTTGAAGGAAATGAATTCTCATAAGAGTTGAATATTCTTGTAGAGTTCATTTATATTTCTGTCATGATCCAATAAGTTCTAAGAGTGAAACTACATTTCACATTACTCATGTGAGCACTGGCATATCTAATCTGCAATCTCCAGTTTTAATTTATACCTGAAAAATGAATAAATGAGTAACTATAGAAATATAAGTCAGAGTCACATAAACATAAGCACAGTGCATAATGCTATCACACCTGATGCCCAGTTCTGAACAAATAAACTCTATTACATGTGCTGGCTTTGTATCAAAGAAAGTTAATAGAACTGCTCTCTCATCCCCTGGCAGACATGCAATATCTGTCAAATAGTATGGCATTCAGCCCATTCCACTGACTTGGTCCTACAGATATATTTCTAAAACTAAGTATTCATTTTAATGCCATTCCCTTTTAATTTGAGCAAAGCAAAATGGAAATAACACTAGAACAGATGCAGAAGTATGTCTTCTTGGACAAAGCTATTTTAATGAAACCAACACTATGCAGGCTCCCTGATTCCTCCTCAGTACTCAACAACCCAAATTAGATTCACTTCACTGGCTGTCTTCATTAGATTTCACAAAGTTAGGGACTATCCAAAATAAAAGGTGAGGGTTTTCCTTAAAGCAGGATGCTAGGTTTTGAACACAAACATTCAGATTAAGTGAAGGAACTTGATTAAACCTACAATTCAAGATAATGATGAACTGAACGTTGGAACTCAGCTGCCTAACATGCTTTAGCATATGAATTAAATTTTCTGTTAGCTAACCCACTTAAAAAAAGAAAATTGTATGCAAACACCTCCCTATAGGGAATTGGCCATATGTGGAATTAACAGACTCTTAGGTTTACATGGGGCATGACTTGTAATTTCTGAGTTTGCTGGAAAAGTGACCTTATTGCATTATATTAAAATGGACACTGATAGATTTATTTGAACATATAATGCTCTAATAGGCACATCTATCTAATCAAGTCTACCATCACTCAAATAAATGCAGGTGTACCAGCAGTTGTTTTCATGAGTGATAATACTAAAAGGGATGTTTGTGGCCAGATGCTAAAGAAGCACTTCAAATAAGGAGGTAAGGGCATGTGGCAAAGATGGAGAGAAAGCTGTAATGATGCATGACACAGATTTCCTTAGTAAATTCACAACTTTGTAGCAGTATGCTTTCTATAAAACCTTCATTCCACAAATAGAATTTAAAAATGGGATTGTAGCATATGGTTCTGTAAATTGTAAATGTTATCCACATGTCTACAACAACTCCAGTGTGAATGGATTAATGAAGATGCAAATAAGGAAAGGTAAACTATTAAGTTGGCTGCCTCACAACACCCAGATGGTCCAGGAATTCCAGCAGTATTTTATGACTATCAAGAGGTAAAACACAATCAGAATATATTTTCAACCTTCATACTTATGTTGTTGTTGTTAGGTATCATAGAATACATTTAGTCTCACAGAGACCCTATGTACAACAGAATGAAACACTACTTAGTCTGCCACCATCTTCACAATATCAAGTTATTGCTTCTCAACATACCCATCACCCAGGTCTACTAGAGAGTAAGCAAACAAGTATTGGTACTAGGGCTCCAGTTCATATATACTCTGGTTTATTCTAAAGAAAATGTGTTTAAACATGGGTCTGCAATCAGTGAATGGTTGTAGACAAGTTCTCACAATAATACACTTGTCTTATTATTAGGTTGCCTCCAAAAACAAGAGATACTTTTTGTGCCATGGAAAAAACTATTTTGAGGTCAGAACTAAAATCAAACTTTTGACAAAACCCAAGTGAACATCTTCTAAAATCATTGAAGCTTTGCTTTGTTTGCAGGAAAGCTGCAGTTTTCAGATGCATCAAGTATAGTAAGGAATGTTGAGAAACACCAAAGATGAGCTAAGAGAGGGAAGACTGTCAACTTGGATGAATGAAGAAACTGTGATTGATGTCCAGAAACTGGTGGAAGAAGACCAAAAAGTTACCATTGATGAAAAACTACTGAAATTGGGATCTCACATGGTTTGTCATTTTCAATTTTAAGGCAACAGTTTGATCTCAGTAACTTTGTGACAAACTGCATGTGTGAAGATCACTTAGCTCAAAGAACTACACTTTCTGTCAGTCTTTTAAGCAAGATTGAAGCTACCAAAGACAATTTTATGAATGAATCATATCCAGCCTTAGATTTGTCAATATGATTCAGATAGCAATGCCCAATCAAAACAGTGACTTCCAGGGGAATCTACTGTGAATCAATTCCAGGCAGAAAGGTCAGTCCAGAAGGTTATACTGTTTTTTGGTGTGTTTTTTTTTGGTGGGGGGGAGGAGGGATTCCACAGGGGTAATCTTGATATAGTTTCTCAAAGGACAAAGGACAATCACAGGGACTTATCAGGAAGATGTTTGAAGAAAGTGCAAACTTGTATTGATGAGAAAAAGGCCAGGAATTTTTTCCCATCCTGACAATGTACCTGTTCATTCTTTGAGAGTTGCAAGGGCTGTTCTAGAAGAATTTCATTGGAAACCTTACCCATCTACCCTAAGACACTTATCTTGCCCTTTCAGACTTCTTTTTTGTATGCCAAGTTCGATGAACATGTAAAAGAAACCAGTTTTAGTCCCTGGAGAATGCCAAAATGCCCATTTTGATGTGGTGGAAATTGAAAAGTGTAGAATTTCTCAAGGAAGGGTTATAGAGATGGAAAGACTATCTTCAGAAGTGTAGGAAACTGGAAGGAGGACATGTAAAGAAACAATAGCTTCACATTTTGAAATTTGTGTTTAATAAAGATTTCTATATTTTGCAGCAATACTTTTTTTTTAATGTTTTATTGTGAATTATGTGATAGCTTACATGGGCGAACATTAGCTTTGCATTCATTCTTTTGTATATCGTTTCATTGCCATGGTTATAGTCCCCTCCATCTCCATGCACCATCAACCAAACAGAGGGTATACCCTCCAAGCCTACCCCCCCAGTTGTCAGCACACAGCACCCTTCCTCTCTAGGTCTAGAGTCACCAGCCACTCCATCTCTCCACGTAATCGTCTCTGCCTCCATCTCTGGTGTCACTGTTACTCTGGGTAGGCTCTACTCCCTTGAAGGTCCCAAGGACCTCCGGCCCTGGACTACAAAGTCAATCACTCCCCTCCTTTTGCAATAAAACATCTACCTTACACTTCCAACCCTCACAGTTAGTCCTGATAACAATTATTC
>NW_006408848.1:2761935-2763514 GCF_000296735.1 Chrysochloris asiatica
GCTTTCTATGGTGATATTTCTGGCTATTCCTTTCTCTCCCCCTCAAGTGTCTATTTTATAAAGCAATACTTTTTGACTCACATGCATGTACTGTCTTCCCCCCTCAAAAGGCAACCAATTATATTCAAACCTATTATCTAGTATATGTATAGATCTACATGTACACATACATAATATAGTGTATATAGTAGCTGGTTGTTTTATAAAACTAAATTGCAGTAGCAGAAATGGCAGTGGATCCTAGTTGAGAAACACATAGAGATGAAAGAAATGCAAATTAAATCGCATCAGGAAGCAGAATTTCAAATGGTGATGAAATAGTACGTGAGATAAGAGTATGAAATTTCACCAGTGTCACTGAGAAAAGTAATCTAAATGTTACCATGTGTGTAACAACGTATTAAGAGGCAAAGAAATCTGATAACCTACAAGTCCTCTGCTTGTTCCAAATATTTATATTTCTGGAGAAATACATGTTTGTTTTAGAATTAGGAAAGCATGCTTCTTACATCTTAAAATTTACAGGAGCCAACAAGTAGTTTAATTATTAACCATGTTTGCTCGTCAAAATATTGCTTAAAAAATACAGTCTTTCACATATTATACTCCCTTCTTTACAATCCCAAGGCCAGGTCCAATGAATAAAACCAAAGCGAATGAATTAGTATTCAGGTGAGCTCTTACTCTTAAATATAATTTAGCCAGATGGTAAAGATGTGAAAAGGGAGGTGATTTGAATGTCAATCATTTCATTCATTTCTAGCAGGGGTTGAGTCAAAGGCTACTAAAAACAAAATCTATTCCCAAATCAGAAAACCTCTTCACAAAAATAGAAGAAAAAGAAGCTTTAATATTGAATAAGCATTAAAGTAGACTATGATGCATCACAGATGATCCACTAAAGAGACTTTAAAGACAGAAAGGAATTTTAACCATTATATAGCTCAGCATTTTTCAAGCTTAAAGAACTGAAGAAAAAATTCAAGCCTCCACTTAAAAGATACACAGAGTCACTGTACCAAAAAGAAATGGTCAATGTTCAACCATTTCAAGAGGTAGCACATGATCTAGAACCAATGATACTAAAGGAAGAAGTCCAAGCACATAGAAGTCATTGGCAAAGAACAAGGCACTGGAAATTGATGGAATCCAAATTGAAATATTTCAACAAACTGATGCAGCACTGGAGGCACTCACTCATCTATGCCAAAAAATTTGGAAGACAACCACCTGTCCAACTAACTGGAGGAAATCTGTATTTGTGCCCATTCCAAAGAGCGGTAACCCAACGGAATGTGGAAATCACCAGACAATATCATTGATATCCCATGCGAGTAAAATTTTACTAAAAATAATGCAAAAATGGCTGCAACCATACACTGACAAAGAACTTCCAGAGGTTTAAGTTGGATTCAGAAGAGGACATGGAATGAGGGATATCACTGATGACATCAGGAAGATCTTGACTGAAAACAGAGAAAACCAGAAAGATGTTTACCTGTGCTCTATTGACTATGCGAAGGCTTTCAGTTGTGTGGATAATGACAAGCTATGGACAACATTGTGAAGTATGAGTATT
>NW_006408848.1:2765558-2767671 GCF_000296735.1 Chrysochloris asiatica
TAAAGTGAATAGAGAGAAACACTCTTAACTGATGGTACATGGAGGCGATTATAATCATTGTAATGAAACAAGGTGTATGATTTGTTGAATATAAAACTGATGATATTCCCTGTAAACTTTCACTCAATCCACAATAAAAAACCTTAAATTAAAAAATAAATCTTAAAACTTACACAGCTGGTTGCAAATAAAGGGAGTTTTCATATCAAAAACAAAAAAAAGGAGATAGAAGCAATACACAGAGTCACTGTACTGAAAATAAATGGTTGATGCTCAACCATATAAAGATGTAGCAGATGATCAAGAATGAATGATACTTAAAGAAGAAATCCAAGGTTCACTGAAGGCATTGGCAAAGAACAAGTCACCAGGGATTGATGGAATGACAATTTAAATCTTTCAACACACTGATGCAGCACTGGAGGAACTCACTGATCTATGCCAAGAAATTTGGAAGACAGCGACCTGGCCAACTGGTTAGAAGAAACTCATATTTGTATACATTCCAAAAAGAGGTGAAAACCCAATGGAATGTGGAAATCATCGGATAATATTAATATCACATGCAAGTAAAATTTTGCTGAAGATAATTCAAAAAACAGCAGCAGCAATACATTGACAAAGAGCTACCAGAGGTTCAGTCTGGATTCAGACAAGGACGTGGAATGAGGGATATCACTGCTGACATCAGATGGATCTTGGATGAAAGCAGACAATACCAGAAAGATATTTACCTTTGCATTATTGACTATGCAAAGGCCTTTGATTGCGTTGATCATGACAATCTATGGACAACATTGTGGAAAATTAGTATTCTGAAACACTTACTTGTGCTCATGAATAAACTACACAGAGAGGCAGTTGTTCAAACAGAACAAGGAGACACTGAGTGGTTTAAAATTAGGAAGGTATGCACCAGGGTTGTATTCTTTCACCATATTTATTCTGTCTGTATGCTGAGAATATAATTTGAGAAGCTGAATAGGAGGAAGATTCATTAACAACCTGTGATGTGCAGATGATACAACCTTACTTGTTGAAGGTGAATACAACTTAAAATACTTACTGATGAAGATCAAAGACCACAGCCTTCAGCCTTCAGCCTTCAGCCTTCAATATGGGTTGCTCCTCATTGTGAAGAAAACACAAATCTTCACAACTGGACCAACAAATAACACCCATGTAAATGGAGAAAAGACTGAAGTTGTCAAAGACTTCATCTGTTCCTACCAACCATCAACATTCACGGAAGCAGCAGTCAAAAAATCAAATGATGTATTGCATTAGGCAAATCTGTACAAGACCTCTTTCAAGTGTTGAAGAGTAAAGATGTCAGTTTGAGGACTAAGAAGCGCCTGACCCAAACCGTGGTATTTTCCATAGCCTCATATGCTTGTGAAAGTTGAATAATGAATACTGGACACTGTATGAGAGTTGATGCATTTAAGTTATGGTGTTGGAAGGAAATATTAAAAGTACCATGGACTGCCAGAAGAACTAACAAATCTGGGTTAGAAGAAGTACAGCCAGAGGCCAGATGGCCAGACTTTGTCTCTCATACTTTGGACATATTATCAGGAGGGACAAGTCTCTGGAGAAGGACATCATGCTTGGTAAAGTGGAGAGTCAGTGAGAAAGAGGAAGACCCCCAATGAGATGGAATGGCACAATGGCATCAACAATGGGCTCAAGTATAGCAATGATTGTGAGCTTGGCGAAGGACCAGGCAATGTTTCTCTCTTATTGTTCATAAGGTCACTATGAGTCAGTATTGACTTGATGGCACCTAAGAACAATAATAACTAAGCAGATAAAATAAAATGCATTCATGTGGTCTTGATAATATTCATTTTGTAGTATTATTATGGCAGGGGGATAGATTTGCAATTTGGTGCCGGGCCATGTGCTCATTTCCTTCTAAGAACTAGGAAGGTGGGGAAGGACCACTTGAAATTATCTCCTTTTATCATCTCAAAGAGGTAGCTGTCAGAACCTTGAGGAGACATCTTAGATTTACATCCAGTTAGTTTCCAATTTATGATGTCCTTTCCCATGCATTCATCATAAGTTAGTTCTGAAGTTAAGTCAAAAGCTTCTTTTTTTTTTTTTTTTT
>NW_006408848.1:2767771-2770005 GCF_000296735.1 Chrysochloris asiatica
AAGCCTCATCTTTCTCCCGTGGAACAGCTGGTAGTTTCAAACTGCTGACCTTGCGGCTCTCAGCCTGATTAGGTGTCATTAAGTCAGTTCTGACCCCTAGCGATTCTATGCACAAAAGACTGAAACACTGCCTTCTACGTTCACAATTGTTACTGTGTGTGAGCCAATGTTGCTGCTGCTTTGTCAATCCATCTCCTTGGGGGTCTTCCTTCCTTCTTTTTTTTTTTTTTTTTTTTAACTTTTCATTATTATTGCCCTTTGTTATCAATATCTTTATAAATCTGATCTTTATCTTGTCCAACTCAGTCTTGAACTTTTTCTGCAGCATCTATGCTTCCTACTTCTTCAGTTGCCCATTATGTAAGCCAAGTCTACCTTTGACACAATGAAACCAGTCCTTGATGGCATTACAGTGGCAGTCTTCCCCTTGCTATTGCTTTTGTTTGAATCATCAGGAAATGCATAGAAATCCTCTTCTTGTTTAGTCTTACATCCAAATCAACAGCTTTTCCATCTCATAGATTAGTCCTTGTCTCTTTGTTAAAATTTATTTTATGCTAGTTGCTCCTTTTATTGTCTCCCAAATCCTATCCTTATTCTCAATGATTGTCAAACCAGTCAAATGACACAATCCTTCCTAATGTGTTATTTTACCTGCTACACAGGTTGTGATATCTGTCAGTAATAACACCAGCAAATTATATGAATAAGCCCCAGACTGCAAACCATAGTTCAGTGGTTCGAACCCACCAGCGGCTCCACTAAAGAAAGATGAAGCTATTTGCTCCTGTAAATATTTACAGCTTCAGAAACCCAATAAGGAGTTGCTATGAGTTGGAACCGACTTAATGGTAATTAACAACAGTAATAATAGCATCGTATTATGTAGTAAGTCAAGAACTATCTGTACTATTCAAACAGACAAAGAAAGAATTTATAATTACAAGTTATCTAATGTGAATTCTGAAACAACAGGGGGAGCTCCTTCCTTTATTTTCAACAGGAAAAATTTAAGCCTTTTTTTGGTAAATTTTTATTTTTCCTTACATGGGGTGTGAATATCACCCTAATAGTACTTTCTCAAATATTTAAAAATATTTACTTCCTTAGGTTGACACAATTATATAAACAACTATATCTTTATATAAAATGAAAAGCACAGGCATGAAACAATATTTCTTCATACACTAATGATAGTAATTTTACTCTGAGGGAAATATCCTCAGAACAATTGATATTGCTAAAAACAAAGTCAAGAAAAAAAAAAAGAGAAACAAAATGATAAGCAATTTCCATTTTGTTGAATTCTGAAAGTACAGAATTTCTATTCTTAATTTGAGATCTAGAAACAAAAGTAAAATGTGTCTCTTTCATAAATGTAAAAAAACCAAATCCATTTATATCAGCGGATTCCAACTCATATTAACCCTCAAAGACAGAGTAGAATTGCCCCAAAGGGTTTCTAAGACTGCCTCATGTTTCACTCGTAAAATAGCTAGTGCATGTGGAACCTGTTGAATTGGCAAATATTTTGATGTGTATATTTACACCACATTAAAAAAGATTAAAACTTAAAAATATATATTTAAAAATTATTTTTATGTCTATATTGAAACATAAATTTATAAAATAAAATACTGAAAGAATTACAAAAGACAAATCTGTTATCAATAATATTATTTTTAAAAGAATGAAGGACATCAATTATGCAATAGCACAAAGTGTACAAGTTTGCTGCCTGAAATGAAAGTGTTTCATTAAATAAACAGGAAATTAAGTTGCCCTACTCTTATCCAATTATTTATTCAATTCAAGGTTCTTGGATGAAGTGAACTTAGCCAGTAATGTTCATTTTATACCTCTTATGTCATATATCATATTTCATATTTAATATATCACAAGGCTGTCTGTGATAAGATAATATTCATGTGTCTACAGGGAAGACCAGTTAATACCACTATTATTCAAATTTGTGCACTATTATTCTAATTTATGCACCAACCACTAAAGCCAGTGAGGATGAAATAGAAGAATTCTACCAACTTCTTCAATCTGAAATTGATCAAACATACAATTAAGATGTATTGATCATTACTGGTGATTGGAATGCAAAGGTTGGGAGCAAAGATGAAAGATCAGTAGTTGGAAAACGTGGCTTTGGTGAAATGATGCCAGAGATCGCAAGATAGAATTCTGCAAAATCAGTGATTTGTTCATTTCAAATACCTTCTTTA
>NW_006408848.1:2771745-2786148 GCF_000296735.1 Chrysochloris asiatica
AATGGAGAAAAGATTGAAGTTGTCAAGGACTTCATTCTTCTTGGATCAACTATCAACACTCATGGAAGCAGCAGTCAAGAAATCAAATGATGTATTGTATTAGGCACATCTGCTGCACAGGACCTTTTTAAAGTGTTGAAGAGCAAAGATGCCAGCTTGAGGACTAAGGTGCACCTGACCCAAGCCATGGTATTTTCAATAACCTCATAGGCATGTGAAAGCTGGACAGTGAATGGGGAAGACTGTAGAAGAATTGGTACTTTTGAGTTATCGTTTTGGAGGAGTATATTGAAAGTGTCATGGGCTGCCAAAAGAACCAATAGATCCATTTTGGAAGAAGTGCAACCAGAGTGCTCCTTGGAGGCCTTCGTCTCTCACACTTTGGACATATTGTCATGAGGAACCAGTCACTGGAGAAGGATATCATGTTTGCTAATGGGGAGGGTCAGACAAAAAGAGGAAGACTCCTAGTGAGATGGAATGGCAAAGTGGCAGCATCAAAGGGCTGTGAGGTTGTGGCAATGATAGATAGCAAAGTCAGTCCAGGATCAGGCAGTGTTTCTTTCTGCTGTGCATAAGGTTGCTATGAGTCGATACAGACTCGATGGCACCTAACAACAAATACCTATTATTTTAAATGGCTGCCTAGTTTAAAAGTTAAGGATTCTGTAATCATTCAACAAAAATACTTGAGGATCAAAAACATGTTGTTAGGTACAGAGCTAGTGCAAAGGATAGAGAGTGAATGATGGGATGGGAGGAAAAGCAATAGTAAGTAGTTAATCTGTACTAGTTACATTGTGATAGAAGCTATAGAGTCAACCTCCAAAACAGCTCTAAATTTCTCTCAATAAATGTCTACTGACTATCTTCTTGTCTAGACAGGTCTGGTGAAAGGAGATGGGGATAAGATTCTTATGAATCAATAATGAGTCATTGTTATCAGTACTAATTGTGATTGACACAACTGCAAAAGTAGCAGTTTTATAACAAAAAGTGGGAGTAGTTACTCTTACAGTTCAGGAACAAGAACATCAAGGGAGAAGAGCCCAATTGGAATGTGTGACCCTATCCAAAGAAGCGGCAACACCAGAGATGGAGACAGAGATGATGACATGGAGAGATAGAGCGGCTGAGGACTCTGGACTCATGGAAAGAGACAGGCTGTGTGCTGGTGGCCAGGAGGCAGGCTTGCAGAATGTGCCCTTGGGTTGTTTAAATGATTATATATTCCTAAGTGTTTTTGTGTACATCAAAAAAACAAAAACAGAGGGAATAGAAGCAAATACTCTTGAATGACGATGCATGGAGGGGACTGTAATCCTTGCAATGAAATGAAATATGATAGGATGAGTGCAAAACTGATATTCTCCCATGTAAACTATCACTCAATTCACAATAAAAGCTTTAAAAAAAATTTTTTTTCTACTGACTTAAATTCAAGTTTGAAACAAAAATTCTTCCCTTCATGGATATTAAAAGCTCATAGCCATCAAGTAGATTATGACTCATAGTGACCCTGTAAGACTGCCCCATAGGAGTTCCCACACTATTAAGTCTTTACAGAGGCAGACTTCCACATCTTCCTTTCTTAGAGCAGTTGGAACTGCTGATGATTGGTGAGTAGTCCAACACTTAACCCACTGCACCACTAGGGCTCTTCTTTCATTGACATTCTTTGTCATCATCATCAAGAGCTATTCAGTCAGTTTCAGCCTATAGCAACCCTTTATAGGGTCTCCAAGGAGTAGCTGATCTTGTGGTTAGCAGTCCAGTGTTTATCCTATAGAGCACACCAAGACCATTCTTCAGATGGGTCTCTAAGCTTTCCTGCAAAGTCTTACAGCTGTCTTAGGCAACTACCCAGAATCACAAGTGACAGTGTATGCCCAGAGAAATTGAAATCTAAGTGATAACCTTCACAATATTTTACAGAATAACAAAAAGCCATTTCCTTAATGGAAAATATTACAATGCATGATGCCATTCCAATCAAAGTTTAAATTAAATGAGCCCACTCCACAGTTAAATTTCACAAGAATTTAAAACCATAGATCCACAGCCAACCCTGATATGGTTTTACCCTTCATATATCTACAGTTACATTCTTTTGATTCATTGGAAACATTTTTAGCATACAAAGTCTAACAGAGATATGATCTTAATGCATGTGAATTCTGAAAAACTTTGGTGAAAGCTAGGAATTTGGTTAGCATTGTAAAAAGATAATCTGATATGACCCTGAGTGCATTTGGGTGTAGGGAGAGAGTGAATGAATACCACGAATGAGGGTTTTTGCTTACACTTTGATTGTAAGCTGGCTTTGTTTAGATTAAAGCCATTAGTGGGCAGAAGGAGAAAAAGCATATTTGACTGGGATGTGGTTTGAATTTCTCACTTCTATGAGCAAAAAAAAAACAACCCCAAAACACAAAATGTGCTCTGGTGGCACCATGGTTAAGCACTTGGCGGGTAACTGAAAGGTCAGCAGTTCCAACCCACCAGTCACTCCTTGAAAGAGAGTTGAAGCAGGCTGCTTCTGTAAATATTTATAGGCTTGGAAGCCTTGGGGCAATTCTACTCTGACCTTCAGTGTCAATTTAAATGAGAATCAACTCATATGAATCAAAACAGAAGCCCTTGGGTGGTACAAAGTTAAATGCTTGGCTTCTAATTAAAAGATTAGAGGCTCATGTCTACCCAGAAGAACCTTGGGATGAAGGCCTGAAGATTTGCTTCTGAAAGATCACAGCCATGAAAACGCTATGGAGCACAGGTCTACTCTGAAACACATGGGGTCACCATGAGTTGGAACTGATGCAGTGTCAACTGTTTATATTTTTTGTTTGCTTGTTCATGAATCAAAACTAGAGATGAGGCTAATGTGGGCAACATGGGAGAGCCCAGTAGGAACCAAGGTTACTTCTGCTTCCATAATAAAGAGGCAGTTGGAACACCTAACAGAAATCACCACATATTATTTTTATATATTAAGTTTGTAATAATTTTCCATGGTTCTTACTATTATGGTCCCAGTCATCCATAACATTCTTTTTGTCATCTTCATAAATGCCCAAGTTAATGAACTCCTTCAAGTATGGTTAAAAATATGATGTCTGAACTGGACTGGGGTATATCAGACCATATAGAATCCAGATTCTATAGGTGGGCCTTCATTAAAGATTTCTAAGACCTCATTCTACAATGAAATGAAAAAAAATTTTTAGTGTAAATATAAATAAAATCTAGCAACTGACAAATGATTATTTATCTTAACAGAAGTATAATTGACACCATAATTCATATTGGATGAAGTGAACTTTCGTCATCAATGTTCATTTTATTTAATTTTTATACTTTTTATTTTAAATGGCTGACTTCTTTTTTTCCTTCGTGCCTACCAATGTTCTTGAACTTATATGAGTATCAAATAACTAATATCTTACATCTTCTCCTAAGGAGCCCTGGTGGTGCAGTGGTTAAGAGCTTGGCTGCTAAATGAAAAGTTGGTTTGAACCCATCAGCTGTCCATGTGAGAAAGATATGGTATTCTGCTTCCAGAAAGATTTACAGCTTTGGGAACCCTTTGGGGCAGTTTTACTCTGTCCTAAGGGGTCATCGTGAGTTAGAACTGACTTTAAGGCAACAGGTTTGGTTTTTTTTGTTTTTTGCGTTTCCTAAGAAAAAGGTCTGGTATAATAATTGGTAGTTGGGGAGGAAGAAAGAAGGTCAGTCTTAAAAGAGGAGCTTGCCATCCAAGGATTAAATGAGAAGACACAGGCAAGGGCCTTCCATCAATGTCTGGCACATAATCAACACTTTATTAAATGTGGCCAATTACCATTAGTTGTTGCTGTTATTGTTGTTAGGTGCTATCGAGTCGGTACCGATTTATAGTGACATTATGCATGAAACACTGCCCAGTCCTGGGCCAACCTCACTACTGTTGCCATGCTTGAGTCCACCGACACTACCACTTAGCCAATCCATCTCATTGGGGGACTTCCTCTTTTTCTCTGACCTTCCACCTTACCAAACATGATGTCCTTCTCCAGCGACTGGTCCCTACTGACAATATGTCCAAAGTATGAGAGACAAAGTTTGGCCATCTTGTCCTCCAAGGAGCACTCTGGTTGCACTTCTTCCAAAACAGACCTATTGGTTCTTTTGGCAGCCCATTGCATTTTCAATATTCTTCTCCAACACTATAACTCAAAAGCATCAGTTCTTAGTAATCGTAAACCAGTAAGCCAACCCATTTAATTCTAACACATGGTAACCCTAAATGTGTCAGAGTAGAACTGTGCTCCTTAGAGTCTTCAATGGTTGACTTCTCAGAAGTAGATTACTAGGCCTTTCTTTCCAGACACCCGTGGGTGGACCCAAATTCCCAACCTATTGTTACTACTTCACAGACCCAATAGAGACAGGGCTGGAGAAGAGGTTACTTTGCTGTCTCCTCTGACCCCAAACAATCTCCCAACAAGTTAAGGTGGGATTCACCTTTCACTACTAACTGTCTCTTTCCACCTTTAAGTCCAGCTGAAGAAAGCCATCAGCATTCCTGGCAATTAGGTTGTCTCTGGGTTCCAATCGCATCTTTGATAGATGCTTATAACTACATCAAAGTGACAGGTGCATTTCTCTTAGCATGTAATGCTAATCCACCCTGTCATCTAGACATAAATAACCACACAACCATGTCAAGAGATCCCAACATAAATCCACCAGGAGTTTTAATTATTCTCAATGACAGTGTATGCAATCAGGGAAATGAAGGCACAGTCCATGGACTCATGTGTGTGTGCTGTGGCCAACACTACCCCCAGGACAGTCAGGCCTCATTTCTGTTCCTGGGAAGGAATAAAGATGACGTACTCCTCCCCAGTTCAGGAGTATTGAGCCAGCACTGTACCCACAGGGATGGGGGAAGAGGGATGATTTCCCAATGACACTTCCTTTGTGGAGCACCTAAATAAGGGGTTACAAGCTCCAAACAAATCAGCCTTTTTGAATTCTGCTACAACCTTACTGTTTCATATTAAGCAACCTCTCAAATCCTTGATTTCCTTACCTATAATCAGGAATTATCACTATACCTAAGACAAAAGATTATTGTGAGGCTTGACCGAGATAATATATGCAAAGCACTTAACAATATGTTGTTGTTATTCTGAGATGCCATCATGTGGGTTCTGACTCATAGGACATTATGTAAAACACAACGAAACACTGCTTGGTTCTGCATCATCCACATAATTATTCTTACACTTGAGCCCATTGTTGCTGCCATTGTGTCAGTCCATCACATTGGGGGTTTTCCTCTTTGTCGCTGACCATCCACTTTACCATGCATGATGTCCCTCCTCTGAAGTATGAGAGACAAAGTCTATCTTTTTTTTCCCTCCCCCACAAATAATATCTTTTATTTGTCATCATTAAAAGTCTGAATTTTAAACAGATTTTTGAACTGGTGGTTCATAGCCATCAGCTCATTCAACTTTAGCACCTGTCTCATCTCCAGTAGCTTTTCCAGAACTACTGCCTTCACCATGAAGCTCCATGAGTTTTCCCATCTCAAACTTGGGCTTCTTTAGCATTTTCACTTTCTTAACAAACACATCATGGAGAGGGTAAATAGACTGGCAAGCCTTCTCTATGTCCTTTCCAATGCTGTCTGGAATCAGTTTATTGACCACTTCTTTCAAGTCATTTGTCTGCACCTCTCAGGTCATGATTTCCATCATTTTCTTCGGGATTTGACGAACCTGTTGGTGCTGAGCATAAGATGTCTTCCAAATCTGGTTGTTGTGTTTTTTAGTAAAACTAACACAGAACAGGCGAAGCAAGTAACCATCTGTAGTCTTGACATCAACGTGAGGTTCAATCATGGTCTGCCATTTTTTGACCATGGAGCACATTTTGTCACGGGTAAGATCCATGCCATGGAAGTTGGTCAAGCAGTTTTTGCTCTGAACATCCACAGTAATTAGCTTGAATTTTCTAAATGCAACTTCATAGTTTGGTAGATCAGCAAGACTCACTTCAAAAACACAACCCTTGAGCCCATTAGATGCAATTTTGGTTCTTTTGAGTCCTTGTGATTAGTGGTTTCCCGTATTTCTTATATTGAACGTAGCTGGTTCACATCATACCAATCTTTCTTAGAAAATGGATCAACCACTTTCTTCTTGGCTCCTTTTTTGCCTCCTTTTGTAAGGCGCTTGTTCTTGCTGACCGCCATGGTACTGCTCAGAGAGCCAAAAGGGCTGACATTTCACTATCTTGGCTTCTATATTCTGGTTGTACTTCCAACACAGATTTGTTTGTTTTTCTGATAATCCTTGGTACTTTCAATATTCTTCTCCAACACCATAGATCAAATGCATCAATTCTTCTATGGTCTTCCTTATTCATTTTCCAACTTTCATATGCACATGAGGTGAATGATAACATATGACTTGGCTCAGGTGCACCTTAGTCCTCAAAGTTATATCTTTGATCTTGAACACATCAAAGAGATCTTGTGCAACAGATTTGCTTAATACAATATATCACTTGATTTCTTGTCAGCTGTTTCCACTAGTGTTGATTATAGCAAAATGAAGTCTTTGACAATTTCATCTTTTCTCCATTTATAATGATGTTATTTATTAGCCCAGTGGTAAGGATTTTTGTTTTCTGTACATTGAGATGTAATTCATACTGAAGACTGGAGTCTTTGATCTTCATTAGTAAGTATTTTAATTCCTCTTCACTTCAAGCAAGCTAAATTGTATTACCTGTATACTCTATTCTAACACTATGTAGCATATAGTATATATTCAATAAATATTAGCAACATCAATGCAAGGGGTCCCCACCCCCATGTTAGAGAAGCACAGGCTACTATGAGAGTCCAGGTGTTCTTCCTTCCAGTCAGGCCTTTATATACATATATAGGCAGTTCAAGCTCACCAGTGGCTCCTCGGAAACCCTGTTATAGGGTTGCTGTGGGTCAGAACCGACTCGACGGCACTTAACAACAACAACAACAATACACTTAGGAATATTCTGTTATTGTTAAGTGCCTTTGAGTCAGTTCCTGTATAGGGTTTCCAAGGAGTGGCTGGTGAATTTGAACAGCCAACCTTGTAATTCACACCAATCTTTCAGTCCAGTGCATAATCGCACAACACCACATTAGGACTCCTCTATTGATCTCCAACATTAAACAAACAAAACTCTGCTAGTTCATTCTCTTTATGACTTTTATAAACTCTGAGACCCATATAATCCAATTTCAGAGTGTTATCCCTTTTCAAAGAAACAGTCCAACAACCAAAAATAATGAAAAGTAAATCAAATCCTTTATTTAGGTTTCTCATAGCACTTAGCGTCTCTTTCCTTACCTTGTGAAATCCATTGTACTCTCAGCTGCACTGAACTTCTCTTTTCAGTACCACAGAACACTGCAGACACACAGCTTAGTGATTTTACTGGAGTCTATTCTGCACACATGAGTTGGACTCAACAACAACAGCTCTGCTATTAAAGCCCCACTGAGAGAAATCATTACAAGAAGGGTAGAAAAGGAACTACAAGGATTAATAGACAGGATACTGCCAATCAATGTTCTGTTTTCCTAACACATGTCACGTCATACATTAAGTGGTGTGCTATGTACAGTAGACTCATCGTTCCCTTCCAAAATTGCCAACTGACTCAACTGTGACTTACAGTGATCCTATAGGAAGGAGTAGACCTTCCTCCATAGGATTTCCAAGGTTATAAGCTTTATGGAAATGGGCTGCCACATATTTCTCCAGGAGAGTGGCTGCTGACCCTTTGTTTAGCAGCTGAATGCTTTAACCAGTTACCACCAGGGCTCCTTCTCCCCTCCCCTTGTTTTTGTTGTTATGTGCCGTGGAGTCGGTTCCGACTCATAGCGATCCTGTACAGGGTTTCTGAGCCTGTACATCTTTACCGGAGCAGAAAGCCTCTCTTTCTCCTGCAGAACAGCTAGACACAAGGAAAGGCAGGAAAATTAAAGTGGTGATTGTTAGGTGTCTAGAAAAGGGTTCACTGCCCTCTAGTGTATACTTTAAAATTTTCAAAATCCCTTTACCCTGGTAAATCAGAGCTCTTCACCCCATAGATAGTAGAAAAGAGCATAAAACATGAGCCTCTGTTAAACTATCCAATAGAATTATTAAAACAAAATAATGTAAACTATTAACACAGTATGATCTGATGATCTCATACCACCTTACTATCTTTTGGTATTGACATTTTTATCAAGCCCTATACATGGATTAAGGAGCTCTGATAGCCTTGAACCACTGACCTTGCAGTTCAAACAGCTTTGCAGTCTGGCGCATTAACCCACAGCGCCACACCAGGACTCCTAGGTGGACTGAAACCTCCAATATTTTGAGGTATGTTAACTGCTTGCACCACCAGGGACTCCAAGTACTCCATACATATTTATTACTCTCTAACCATGTCTACAAGGAGCTCTGGTAGCGTAGTGGTTACGGATCGGGCTGCAAACCTCAGGGACAGCAGTTCGAAACTACCAGCTGTTCCGTGGGAGAGAGATGAGGCTTTCTGCTCCCGTAAGGATTTACAGCCTCGGAAACCCTGTACAGGGTCGCTGAGTCAGAATCGACTCCACAGCATACCACCATCACCATACATGAGTTGGAGTCCTGGGTAAACACTGGACTGCTAAGCTAAAGTTTGGCAGTTCAAACTTACCAGCTGTTCATCAGAAACCCTGTATAGGGCTGCTATGAGTCCGAACTTAACAACAACAACAACAATAATATGTGGATTGGAGTATCTGGGTGGTGTAAACTATTAAAGTGCTCAACAGCTAGCCAAAAGGTTGGAGGTTTGAGTTCATCCAGAGGTTTCAGAGAAGAACGATCTGGTGATCTATTCCAAAATATCAGCCATTGAACATCCTATGGAGCAGTTTTACTCTGACAACCATGGGGTTGCCATGAGTCGGAACTGACTTGATGACTTGAAAAAAAGGAAGAGTTGTTTCAGTCCAACATATTGCCAGAAAGATGTTCTATTTACTAACGTGGGGCAGGCACTGACTGGCCAAGGTCAGCTAAAACAGATGCTCAACCTGTGACAGCGGCAGTAGTATTACAGCCTGTCCTGGAAGCACTTGCTGGGCCACCACTAACTCCTTGGCTGCTGAGCTGTGGGGAGTTTGGGGTTTTCTGGAAGAGGGGACAAATTAACCAGAGAAGTAGGTGGCCTAATACTGAAGTATATTAATATTTGAGCAACTAGTCATCTGTACTAGGATATTCTGGCTGAGTATTAGCTCCACAAAAGAGAATTAGAGGACATCAGAACAACAACCCAATGGAGTGTCTAATAGCAAAGATCTAAAGAGAGCTGTGTTTACGAATCGGGCTGTGAACTGCAAGGTCAGCAGTTCAAAACTACCAGCTGTTCCGTAGGAGAAAGATGAGGCTTTCTGCTCCTGTAAAAATTTACAGCCTCAGAAACCATGTACAGGGTCGCTATGAGTTGGAACCGACTCCAAGGCACATAATCAAAAGAGAGGACACAGGAGTCCTGTTATGGCACTGTGGCTTAATGCACTGGACTGCAAGTTCGGTTTGAACTAATAGGTCAGTGGTTCAAGCTCACCAGTCACATCTTAGAAACCCTATACAATGTCTCTAAACCCTATACAGGGTCGCCATGAGTCAGAACCGACTCGACAGCACTTAACAACAACAAAAGGAGAGGACACCGGAATCCCACTATTGTTCCCAGTAACTGTTCCTCTTCTTGCCAACAACTAGGAACATACCCCAAGTCTAGGGCAGGGGTGTGGTAGTGCCAGTGGTGGGTGTCAGGAAGTCCCTTCAAGTTTTGGTTTTCCTACTATGTGATATTGTGGTACTGAAGGACAAGCACTGGATCCCAAGGTTGGTTTGAACCACAAGGTAGAGGTTCAAAACCACCAGTTGCTTCTCTGAACCCTATACAGGGTAGCTATGAATCAGAACTGACTCAACAGCACTTAACAACAACAATTATGTGATCTGAGCAAATCTTTTAATCTGGGACTCAATGTCCCCATTTTCTTTTTTTTGAAACTTTTAATAGTGAATTGAGTAAAGGTTTACGAAGCAGATCATTAGTCTTACACTCAACAAATCATACACTTGGTTTCATCTCATTGATTGCAATTCCTTCCATGAAACAACAGTTACCCTACTTCCTCTCTGTGGTTCTTTTTTGCTTTCCACCCTCCTTCTTAAGTTTGTCTTTAGGTAAATGTAGCCCTCTTGATTTTTAATGATTCATGATAAACAAACCTAACAAGCATTGTGGCCCCACCTATATACGTATCAATTGCTCATCTGAGAATTGGGCCATGGGGGTGAGTTCAGTTTGGATTCCTCCAGTATCTTTCTGTGCAACACCAGGAGCACATATAGAGTGGGAGAAAATGAGGAATAAAACTCAAAACTGTATATATATAAAAAGACCTATTGCTGTGGAGTTGGTTCCAATTAGTAGCAACACTATAGGTCAGAGTAGAACGCCTCCAAGTGGTTCCCAATCCTGTAATCTTTTTGGAAGCAGATGACCACATCTTTTGGTGGTGGAGCAGCCAACCTGTCGGAACTGCCAATCCTTCCATTAACTTAACAGTCAAGTACTTAACCACTGCACCAACAGTGCTCCTAAGAGTAAGCTTCCAAAACCAAACGAAGCCCATTGCCATTGAGTCAAATCTGACTCATAGCAACCCTGTGTAGAGTTTCCAACACTGTAAATCTTTATAGGAGCAGACACCTCATCTTTCTCTCTCAGAGCTGCTGGTGAGTTTGAATCGCTAACCTTATGGTTAGCAGCCTTACCCCTAATCCACAGCGCCATCAGGGCTCCTTAGAGTAAGCTTGTTGTTTTTGTTGTTGTTAAGTGCTTTTGAGTCAGTTCTGGATAATAGCAATGCTTCAAGAAGCAACTAGTGGGTTTGAATCGTCAACCTTGCAGTTGTTGCTGTTAAGGGCCATTGAGTCGATTCCAACTCATAAAAACCTTATGTAGGGTTTTCAAGGACAATAAGAACAGAAAACCTTTCCAGAAGCAACCAATAACTTAAAGTAGATTCAGTGTTTGCAGATTTTATACAAAATACAGTAATAGTAACAGCAAAAAATTTTAAGTATCTTCACAAATAAATTAAGGAAGACCTTTGTCAAATTCTAAAGTTTTCCCCAAGGGGGCATTTTAATTTCAATCTTTAGAAATTAAATGTTAGAACTTCTTCTCAAATTTATGACTGCAGTTTATTTTAGAGATTAGAATGTAATTGTAAAGACTTTTGACAACTCAATCTTTATAAAGAATTAGAATACATCATAATAAATCATCTATTTACAATTATGGAAAACTCCAAATGGCAAATAGATATCCAAAGGAATAACTCTTCTTCTTCCAAGTCCTTTTTTAGGGGGGCAACTGCTGAACTCCATTGTCACATGCTTAAAATGAAAAGAAAAAAAAGGCTTAATCCAGTATGTACATTCCTATTCTCCTTTACGCTGACCAGGGAATGAAGTAAGGTGTCTTACTGATAACACCTGGCAGTGCTTCTGGCTACCAGTTCCAACTTTCCCTAGAGAGACAATAAATTCCTTTGGATACAGACAATGGTATCACTAGGGCTGGCAGCACCCAGTGAGGTAACTCAAAGTGTCATCACTCCCCTGTACCCCACCCATGAACCTGCTCCCATACCAGAATTCCTAGTTTATTATTGATTGTAATCATAGAATAACACATTCAAAAATATAGTTGTAAATTGCTTAAATATAATGTTTCCTAGAGTATATGAATACTAGAGTCTTGGTATGGTGCTGCAGAAAATGCACCGGACTGTAAGGTCACTTTGAACTGCAGGGTCAGTAGTTCAAACCCATCAACCTCACCTTGCAAACTCTATATAGGGTCACTATGAGTCTGAAGCAACTGTGTAGCACTTAACAATAATACAACATGAATACTAACAACAAAATTGTTTTGTGAAATCTTTCTACATTAAATTGGTGTTGTTGGTGGTGTGCCATGGAGTTGGTTCCAACTCATAGTGACCCTGAATAGGGTTTCCAAGGCTATAAGTCTTTATGGGAGCAGAAAGCCTCATCTTTCTCCCACAGAAAGGCTGGTAGTTTTGAACTGCTGACATTGAGGTTAGCAGCCTGACTCATAACCACTATGCTACTCCTTTCTACATTAAATTACAACATTATTAGTAAGTGTGTGGAAGCCTTATTTTCTTCTTTTCCTTTAATACAACTTCATTCTAAAAAAAAAAAACTGGTATTGGTTCACAAATACTAATTACCACAATACTGTAGCTAAAACACTAAAAAATTTGACATGATAGCAACCAAAACAACAGAACGTGCTGTACAGAAAAACCACATGATTTGCAGGTCATTGTAATTAGGTAAAATGACAGCTCTAACAAGAGCATTAGAAGGTTCAGAAAATAAACCAGCATACACTTTTAGCCTTGTAAGTGTAGTGAATCATATAAGCTGGGTGTAAAAACATCTTTTCGTTGTTATAACTAACTACAGGGATATTCTTATAAAAAATAATATATTTCTGCTGAAACTGCACAAAATTTTTATAGATAATCATTTTGGTGTCACTCCTTCCAACAGTGTCACCCAGTGCAGTCTCCACTCCCCACATCACCCTAGTGATGACACTGGAGGCAGGAAATTTACAAAATTCCTTTCAGTTTTCTTTCTGCTCCCTTACAGGAATTACTAGATTCAGGACTTAAGTAAGAGACAAAGGTGTAGGGGGTGAGGAGGACAGACAGGTTGGGAGATTTTCTTATAGAAGAAAGAGGGTGAGGATGATGAAGGTAGAGACAGAGGATGGCTGACACAAACAGAATGAATAACAAAAGTAGAAGTCCTATGTGAGAAATCAGAAATGCAAAGATTAGTAAGAGACAGGGTCTAACTTAACCTAAGGGTGATACTGATGGGTATCCTCTACCCTTTATCCTCTAAAATGCTCTGCTAATTCCTATCTACTTTATCTGGTTGGTTGTTGGGCTTCTGATTATAAGGCTGGTGGTTCAAACCCACCAATTGCTCCTAGGGAGAAAGATGAATCTATAAAGATTTGTCTTAGAAACCTTAAGGAACAGATCTATGATGTCCTATAAGGTCACTAAAAGTTGAAATAAACTCAATCACAGTGGGCATCTTTTTCTATAAGGAACCCTGGTGGCACAATGGGTTAAGCTTTGGGCTACTTTGAGTCAGAATTGACTCGATGGAAATGAGTTTGGTTTTGGTTTTATCGAGTTTTCTATTTTTACCACCAGTGAACAAACAAACAAAATAGAATGTCAAAATATATATTTTTAAAAAGGAGAAATCTGAGATTTCTGGTTTTGGTGGTAGAAGAGGCAACCAGGTAAGAAAGGCTCTATGGGGGAGGGATTGAAAACCCAGAGAAGCTGTATTCACGGAACAACACCAGAGCTCTGAATCTAGCAAAAGGTAGAGGGCATCAGTTTTCCACATGCGCAAGTGGAAAAATCACTACATAAGGGAAAATACTGCGATTTAGGAATCGCTCCCTCTGCAGTTACCCCTCCTGGGCAGAGTTCAGAGGGCAGGGCTACAGCCAGACTGGCACAGGGAACCGGCACTAAAAGTGATGCAATGACATTTGCAAAAGGAGGTGCATTTTTTCCTCCTCTTCCCTGTCTTGCTTTCTTTGCCCAACCGGGAAGCCTTCAGGCGTGTGGGTGTGCACCCCCCAAAAAAAGTCCAGTGCTGAGCCCACAGTTTTCCCACAGCACAGAGAGAAAGAGTTTGGCGGATGCTTATGGTGTCAGCATCGAAGTCGCAGTCCTAAAATTAACTTGTGCTGGACCCTTTACTCTAGCCTATCTAGCAAGAAAAAAGCAGGCCCATCAGACCTGACAGACAAACTATATGAACAATCTGTAAAACCCCAACATAAAAGGATGCAACTATCTCAAGAATTACATTGTGCACAAGCAGTTACATAACTGACCTTCAGAGACAAAAATAGTAGACAACTTTTCTCCCATTAACTTCCCAATATCTATTTGTGCGACTCTACGGTGGTGACTAGAGGAGGGGCCTGAGTGCGCAGACACCCCCCACCCACTATTGGAGGCTTCATGGTGCACACACACTGCCTGTGTAGCAAGTTGACTGGAGAGTCAGACACAGTTTTATTTTTGTTTCAAGTGGTGGTTTTTGTGTCTGCTTTTATATTGTTTCTGCTTTTGGTCCTTTTGATTACATATTTTTCCTGGAGGTGGGAGTTTTTCTCCCTACGTTACCCAAGAAGAGACAGCAATCGTGGCCATTT
>NW_006408848.1:2816531-2818450 GCF_000296735.1 Chrysochloris asiatica
AAAAAAAAAAAACACCAAACATGACACTTAATCATGGTTTTCTAAGATCAATGTACTCTTATTCTGGATAAAGCTACACTTATTTTCCACTTACGTGTGGCCACATGTTTGAGTTCTGAGCAAAAGTGTTAAGTATCACTCTCTGGCCTATGTCATAAAAACTCTGTAAAACTTTCCTAGTTCTTGATCTTCTGGCTTGGTTCAGGTGAGCATGGCATCCTTGATGCCACATGGTAAAAAGGGAAGAGTCACAAGATGGCAGAAGCCTGATTTCCTGAATCAGTTCTTTCAGGAAAGATGTCTGCAGATCTTGAACCCACTGTTTTGATTTATGTGATTAGGAAAGAAACTTTCATTGTGTTTGATTCATTGCAAATTATTGGTTTATTTGTAAGAACAGCTAATATTATCTTAGTTACTACAGCAGACTAGAACTTCATAAAAAGTGCTAATAATTGTAATGCAATGGGAAAATATACTGAAGTAAATAGACTTAGTATAGCAATACCTAACCCATTCACATGGAGGGGGTTGGAGAATGCTTGTGGTTGTTGTGGTTGTTGTGGTTAGGTGCCATCCAGTTGGTACTGACTCAGAGTGACCTTATGCACAACAGAACAAAACACTGCCTGATCCTGCGCCAAACTCACAATTATTGCTATGTGTCAGCCCATTGCTGCTGTCACTGTGTCAACCCATCTCGTTAGGGGTATTCCCCTCCCCATCCTTTGCTGACCCTCCACTTTACCAAGCATGATGTCCTACTCCAGGGGCTTGTCCCTCCTGATAATATGTCCGAAGTATAAGAGATGAAGTCTGGCCATCCTGGCTTCTAAGGAACATTCAGGCTATACTTATTCCAGCACAGACTTTTTGTTCTTTTGGCGGTCCATGGTACTTTCAACATTCTCCTCCAATACCATAGCTTAAATGCATCAATTCTTCTAGGTTTTGGTTCCTGATCATATGCTACCTCTTGATATAATTGAACATGGACCATTTCTTTTTCATACAGTGACTCAGTGTATTTCTTCCATTTTCTTTTGATACTTTCTGCATTATCCAATATTTGGCCCATGTTGTTGTTGTTAGGTACCATTGAGTTGGTAACAACTCATAGTGACCTTATGCACTGCAGAACAAAACATTGCCTGATCCTGGGCCAACCTCACTATCGTAGCACACTTGAGCCCATTGATGCTGCCTCTTTGCCAATTCATCTCAATGAGGGTCTTCCTCTTTTTCTCTGATCCTCCACCCTATCAAACATGATATCCTTCTCCAGTGACTGGCTCCTCCTGACAATATGTCCGAAGTATGAAAGACAAAGTTTGGCCATCTTGGCCTCCAAGGAGCACTCTGGCTGCACTTCTTCCAAAACCGATCTGTTTGTTCTTTTGGCAGCCCATGGCACTTTCAATATTCTCCTCCAACACCGTAACTCAAAAGCATCAATTCTTCTACGGTCCTCCTTATTCAATGTCCAGTTTTCGCAAGCATATGAGGTTATTGAAAATACCTTGGCTTGGGTCAGGCACACCTTAGTCTTCAAGCTGACATCTTTGCTATTCAACACTTTAAAAGGGTCTTATGCAGCAGATTTGCCTAATGCGATGCTTCGTTTGATTTCTTGACTGCTGTTTCCATGAGTGTTGATAGTTGATCTAAGAAGAATGAAATCCTTGACAACTTCAATCTTTTCGCCATTGATAAGAATGTTGTTTATTGGTCCAGTGGTGAGGATTTTTATTTTCTTGACATTGAGATGCAATCCATATCAAATACTGTGCTCTTTGATCTTCATCAGTAAATATTTTAAATCCTCTTCACTTTCAGCATGCAAGGTTGTACATCTGCATATCGCAGGTTGTTAATGAGTCTTCCTCCAATCCTGATGCCATGTTTTTCTTCATATAACT
>NW_006408848.1:2819810-2824974 GCF_000296735.1 Chrysochloris asiatica
CAGCTTAAGTGTGTTCTTCCCATTTAGTTTTCTAACTCCAGGGTTTTGCACATTTCATTATAAAATTTTGTTTTGTCTTCTCAACCTGCCTTTTGAAAATTTCTACTCAGTTCTTTTACCTCATCATTTCTTTCATTTGCTTTAGTATCTTTATGCTGGAAAGCAACTTCCAGAGTCTCTTCTGGCATTCATTTTGATCTTTTGTTTCTTTCTTGTTTTCTTTTTTTTGAATATCTGTATTTAAGTACATTATCCTTGGTAAACTTTATTCCAAGCATACTTGAACACTTTCAGAAATGTAGTATGGTATAACTAGGTTGTAACAACAACAACAAAAAACTTTAACGAAATCATCACAGAAATCTATCATCTTATAAAATGTTCAATATGTACTCTTCTTGTCAGAAGCTATATACAACCTGTAGCCCATTTCGTTCAGACTTTGTAACATGAATCACTGTTCATAGTGGAAATAGTTTTCTTCATACTGCAAGAAGTCACGTGGTGGGGTATCTGGAAGATCTAGATACCCGCTGTTCCAGGAGCAGGGAAATATTTAGACCATTATGTCCAAGCCACATTAGGAAGTGCATTTATTAGGAATCCTTGAACTGTATAATGTACGTAAATCACAGCCTCATCCTGATGGAAAATGGAGCTGTTAGGAGACTTTAGTGCTGTAAGAAAAACCATTCATTCACATGTTTAAAAATAACACACCAATGATGGTATCTTTTAACGAATGAGGACAAATATGCTTCATTTAGCATCAGACATTTACTTTTAGTGAATTCTTTACAAGTTCAGTTTGTTATGCTGATTTTCAGTGTCCCCCATCTGTGTATGTAATGGTGGTTCATTTTCCACTTAAATAAAATGTAGTCTCAAGACAGGCAGTCACCTCCATTTCTCTGTAATCCTGTAAACCAAATCTTAAGGCATTGGCACTTTAGCAATGTAGGAAGGTCAGGAAAACCTTGTAGCGCCCTCTTGAGTGTAGATTCAATGAAGTTTTTCTTGGAAGGATCTTAATCAGGACCCAGTCACAAGGAAGTAGCTGGTAGATGAGTTGGTTGAAGATCCAGGGAATGCTTCATACACCATGAAGTTCCTTTTTCTATTAAATGATTTTCCACTGGCTGTTTACATATTAATCATGTGAAATTCTAGAAGTGTTTGAAATCATCGTCTGCCAATGTGTGTGGCAGCTTTGAATCTCTTTCTTGTTTTCTTAATGACCTTTTCCTTCATTCCTGTATGATGTTCTTGATGTATTTCCATAATTCTACTAGCCTTCAGTCATTTGTGTCTAATGCATCTAATCTGTTCTTTTTTATTTTTATTGTGAAGTTAGTGAAAATTTACATGGGAGTACATTCGCTTTACACCACCATCATTGCAATGATTACTATCTCCTCTGTGCATCATCAATCAACAGTATTTGCTTCCATTCCCTCCCAAAGGGCACATTCTGCAAGCCTGCCCCAAGACACCAGCACTCAGTCCCTCTCTTTCTGTGAGTGTAGAGTTCTCAGCTGCTCCTTCTCTCCAAGTCCTCATCTCTGCTTCCATCTCTGGTGTCACTGTTTCTCTGGATAGGGTCTTACATTCCGGTCATGCTCTTCTCCCTTGATGGTCCTAGAATCCTCATCCTCTGTTTCTGTACTATACGATTAACTACTCCCCCGTTTTTGTTACAAAACTTCTACCTTTACAGTTGTGATAGTCACAATTAGTCATCAATTACTCACTATTGAATCATAAGAATCTTATCCTCATCTCTTTTTATTAGACCCATCTAGACAAGATAAAAACTATTCAGTGGGGACTCTATATTCCTCTGCACTTAAACTAAACTCCCTCTTGAAAACTTGTAAGCTAGTCACTTCATGCCTTTATTGCCCCATCATTTTAGGATGTCTAACTTGCCTATCCCTATCATCCCTGTAAACAGAGGGGATAGGATTGATACTTGATGTGAAGACTCCTTCCCTCTCAGTTGGTATTTTGAGCTCCTACATCCATAAGTATAGGTCAGGTTCATCAAACTGCAGAAATTTACACTCGTTTCTTTTCTCAAAAAAAAAAAAAAATTTTTTTTTTTATCTTCCTCTAGTCAAGTTCTGATTATCAAGCCATTGAGGCTAGGTCAAATAGGTACTATCTCCAAGTTTGGGCTTTCTTGTGTGTCTTCCCTCACTTCCTATCAGCTGGATGCTTCACTTTCAGCTCTAGCCCTCCATAGCTATGTCCTTGTCCATGGACTCAGGAGTCTCAGGTCTCATTACACTTTGAACCAACCAACCCTTCCTCTTCTCTCATCTCCAGGTCAATGGGAGTCTATGGAACATGGTTGAACTCAGCCTATTTCTTCATTGCTGCCTTTCCCCCCTTTCCACTCACCAGTATCTTATCTGTTTTTCAGATGATCTCTAAATTCAAGTGGGATACGTTCAAGGTCATATTGTGGACTTGTTTTAATTAAAACAACATGTTGCTGTTTTTAAGTACCTTGGAGTAATTACTGACTCATACGACCCTGACTGGTGAGTTTGAACTGCTGACTTTGCAGTTCCAACTGATCTTGTGGTTCAGTGCTTATCCTACAGTGCTATACCAGGACTCCATGTGCCATATAGTTCTGATATAAATGCCCAATCTCCCCATACTTACTGGTGGATTTAATTAACCACTTCAGATATTTTCCCCTACTGACCATGAGCTCTGTTCATCTTCTTCAGTCAGTCTAACCTTTTCTGCTCAATGCTGTATAACTGGGATGACATGTCTTTGTATTGCAGCAGACAATTCTTCCATTCTGTTGCAAATTCTCAGGCTCATTTTACAGTTGATGTATTGCATGGGAGGCTTTGCTTTTCTTCAACAGAGACTGTAACATGCATGCTTTCCCTTTCCCTGCTCCTCTGAGTGCTCTGTTATCTGGCTAACTGAACCACTTTCTCTGTTCTGGTTCCAGCTCCATGTGGTAAGAAGACTGATTGAGGTCATAGTAGAAGAATGGATCCCCCACATTGGACTGAATCATGGATGGCTGCTGTCTCATGTAAAAGACAAATAAACATAAGATTGGACCCTAGTCTTTTTTGTTTGCCAGAGTATCTCCAGCAGTTTGCACAATGCCAGCAATGTTACCAGGCATTTTAATAAACATTTATTGAGTGGATTACTGAATTATCCATGGTTAAGCCTAAGGTTTTACTTTTTAACCTGGAAAAGCAATACGGAAATTATTTTAAAATCAAAATAAATTACATACTTAAACTTTTATCTTATGCACACAGGGAGCCTCATTTTCAGATAATAAAATACAATGATTCTGGGATATGACAGACTAAGGAAGCTTCATTTGAAATTTATCTTGCTGTATTAACAAACCCAAACCAGAGTCATATAATCGGGTTAGCCAAGCTCTACATTCATCAGAAAGTTCAAAAGGCCCTCACACTGTTACCATAACAATTTTTGCTAAAGTGATGCTGAGCAACACAGATCCTCTGCTAAAGGGTCAAGTCAATCATATTAGCAGCCACATAAATGGACCATAAAAAGGGGAGTGTGCTTTTTAAAAATACAGTTGCAGTACCCTCTCTTAGTCAGTGCATTAGATTTTCCTGGATAAAAACCAAGATTCCTGAGGCAAAAAAATTAGTCATTTAACTGGGATGAATTCATTGAAAAATGTGCTCCAAAAATGTAGGTCTGCTAACCATCTTCCTTTTGCCTTTTGAGACATGATGATGGTTTTAGACTCATACTTAGTCTTTTATCAGCCTCTGTTTATTCGCTTGCTACCTCAAACTGGAGAAGAACAAGTTGAAGATCCTCCCACTTTTCTTTCTACTCTTCTTTTTTTTTTTTTTTTTCTGTAACTGTTTCAGCCAGCCTTCTAACAGAACTTTTTCCTTTCAATAGATATTTTAAGAAAATAATAAATTTTGTTACTGAGAATATACACAGCAAGATACATACCATTCAATCATTTCTACATGTACAATGTAGTGACAGTGATACATTTTTCAACTTGTATAATCATTCTCACTCTTCTTTTTCTGAGTTGTTCTTTCTCCATGAACTCACTGCCCTCTAAGGTGTTCATCTAATCTTTCACATTGCTACTGTAAATTTTGATTCCATATTGTCCTTATAAGAAGAACACAATGTTTACAGCAGACTTTGATTTTTTTTTTTTTTAATCCTAGTTAAAACTAAACTATTGTTTGGTTTTAAGAAGACTTTAGGGGATATTCTGGTTTAAGGTTTAAAGATGTCTCAGGGTAATAGTTTTTATAGTTCATCTAGCTTCCATGGCTCCAGAAAAATCTAGATTCTATGAGACTTTGAAATTTTGTTCAGTGCTTCCCCTCTTTTGATAAAGATTCTTCTATGGAATCTCTGATTAAAATGTTCACTTAATGGTAGCTGGACACCACCCACTTCTTTTGGTCTCATTGCAAAGGAGGCAGTTGTTGTCAGAGGCAATTAGCCACACAGTCCACTTCCTCCTCTTATGCCTGACTCCTCCTTCCTCTGTTGCTTTAGGTAAGTAGAGAACAATTGTGTTTTGGATAGCCATTGCTTGCAAATTTTTAAGACTCTAGGAACTATACAAATAAATAGAAGGTAGGTTAGAAGCACTATACAAATAACCTCTTAATACCCACCCATCGCCATCCAGTCAGTTCTGACTCATGGTGATTTTATATTTTTCTTAGGTGCTAACGAGTTGGTTCCAATACATAGTGAACTTATGCACAAAAGAAACACTGCCCAGTCATGTGACACACTCAACTCAAGATAAGAAGGAACAACTGCAAACATCCATTAATAATTAATCGGGACATAGAATGAACAAAGTATGAATCTAGGAAAATTGGAAGTCATCAAAAATGAAATGGAACACATAAAGACAGATATCCTAGGTATTGTTGCTAGGTAATATTGAGTCGGTTACACATAATAGCTACCTTATGCACAACAAAACAACATTGCCAAGTCCTGCTCAATCATCACAATTGTTATGCTTGAGCCCACTACTGCCGGCACTGGGCCAATCCATCTCATTGTGGGTCCTCCTCTTTCATGCTGACCCTCCATTTTACTAACTATGATGTCCTTCTCCAGAGATTGGCCCCTCCTGACAATA
>NW_006408849.1:0-570 GCF_000296735.1 Chrysochloris asiatica
GCCATGTATGTGGCTCTTTGTATATGGACATTTTGGACTTGTCTGCCATGTAGCTAGCTCTCTGTACATGGATATTTTGATCTGCCATGTAGATATCTCTCAGTAAATGGACAGGTTGCACACATCTACCATGTAGCTAGTACTCTGTATATGGAAATGTGGGCTGACCTGACAAGTATGTAGTTCTCTGTAAATGAACATATTGGTCTTGTTTGCCATGTAGCTAGCTCTCAGTATATGGACACATTGGACAAATCTACCATGAAGCTAGAACTCGGTATATGGAAATGTTGCACTACAATGCCATGTTGCTAGCTCTCAGTATATGGACACGTTTTACTCATCTGCCTTATAGCTAGAACTCTGTATATGGAAATGTTGCACAACCCTGCCATGTGGCTATCTCTGTATAGATGGACATTTTGCACTCATCTGCCATATAGCTAGCTCTCTGTACATCGATATGTTGGACTGACCTGCCAAGTAGGTCGCTCTATGTACATGAATTTACTGGACTTGTCTGCCATGTAGTTTGCTCTCTGTACATGGATATGTTGGACTGATCTGCCA
>NW_006408849.1:9494-12503 GCF_000296735.1 Chrysochloris asiatica
ATCTGCCAAGTAGGTAGCTCTCTGTATATGAACATATTGGTCTTGTCTACGTTGTAGCTAGTTCTCAGTATATGGACAAATTGGACACATCTGCTATGTAGATACTACCCAGAATATGGACACATTGGACTACTCTGCCATGTGGCTAGCTGTCAGTATATGGACACGTTGGACACATCTGCCATGTAGCTAGAATTCTGTATATGGAAATGTTTCTCTACACTGTCGTGTATCTACCACTTTGTATATAGACAAGATGGACTCATCTGCCTTGTAGCTAGAACTCTGTATCACTGTCGTGTATCTACCACTTTGTATATAGACAAGATGGACTCATCTGCCTTGTAGCTAGAACTCTGTATATGGAAATGTTACACTACCCTGCCATGTAGCTAGCTCTATGTATATGGATATTTTATACCCATCTGCCATATAGCTAGCTCTCTGTACAAGGATATGTTGGATTGATGTGCCAGTTAGGTAGCTCTCTGTATATGAACATATTGGAGTTCTCTGCCTTGTAGGTGGCTCTCGGTATATGAACACGTTGGACACATCTACCATGTAGCTACTACCCTCAATTTGGACATGTTGGACTACTCTGCCATGTGGCTAGCTCTCTGTATATGGACATTTTGGACTTGTCTGCCATGTAGCTAGCTCTCTGTACATGGATATGTTGGACTGATCTGCCAAGGAGGGAGCACTCTGAATATGAACATTTTGGACTGTTCTGCCTTGCAGGTGGCTCTCAGTATATGGACAAGTTGGAGACATCAGACATGTAGCTCGAACTCTTTATATGGAAATGCTACACTACTCTGCCATGTAGCCAGCTCTCAGTATACAGACTAGTTGGACTCATCTGCCTTGTGACTAGAACTCTGTATATGGAAATGTTCCACTACCCTGCCATGTGGCTAGCTCTCTGTATATGGACATTTTAGACTCATCTGCCATGTAGCTACCTTTCTGTTCATGGATATGTTGGACTGTGCTGCCAAGTACGTAGTTCTCCATATATGAACATATTGGACTTGTCTGCCCTGTATGTGGCTCTCTGTATATGGACATGATGGACACACCTGTTATGTAGCTCCTACGCTGAATATGGACATGCTGAACTACTGTGCCATGTAGCTAGCTCTCTGTATATGGACATTTTGGACTTGTCTTCCATGTAGCTAGCCCTCTGTACATGGTTATATTGGACTGATCTGCCAAGTAGAAAGTTATCTGTATATGAACTTATTGGACTTGTCTGCCATGCAGGTGGCTCTCAGTATATGGACAAGTTGGACACATCTGACATGTATGTAGTACCCTGAATGTGGACATGTTGGACTACTCAGTCATGTAGCTAGCTCTTAGTATAAGGACACTTTGGACACATCTGCCATGTAGCAAGATCAACGTACATGGAAATGTTGCACAAGCCTGCCATGTAGCTAGCACGATGTATATGGACATTTTGGACTCGTCTGCCATATAGCTCACTCTCTGTATATGGATATGTTGAACTGATCTGCCAAGTAGGTAGCTCTCTGTATATGAATATAGGGGATTTGTCTGCCTTGTAGGTTGCTCTCAGTATATGGACACATTGGACACATCTACCATGTAGCTACTACCCTGAATATGGACATGTTGGACTACTCTGCCATGTAGCTAGCTGTCAGTATATGGACACGTTGGACACACCTGCCATGTAGCTAGGACTCTGTATATGGAAATGTTGCACTACTCTGCCATGTAGCTAGCTCTCTGTATATATACAAGTTGTAATCATCTGCCTTGTGACTAGAACTCTGTATATGGAAATGTTGCAATACCCTGCCATGTATTTAGCTCTCTGTATATGGACATTTTGGACTTGTCTGCCATGTAGCTAGCTCTCTGTACATGGATATATTGGACTGATATGCCAAGTAGGTAGCTCTCTTTATATGAACATATTGGACTTGTCTGCCCTGTAGTTGGCTCTCAGTATATGGAAACGTTGGACACATATCCCATGTAGCTACTACCCTGAATATGGACATGTTGGACTACTCTGCCATGTACCTAAACCACAGTATATGGACACATTGGATACATCTGCCATGTAGCGATAACTCTGTAGATGGAAATGTTGCACTACTCTGACATGTATCTCGTACTCTGTATATAGACAAGTTGGACTCATCTGCCTTGTGACTAGAACTCTGTATATGGAAATGTTGCACTACACTTCCATGTGGTTAGCTCTCTTTACATGGATATTTTGCACTGATCTGCCATGTACGTAGTTCTCATTATATGGACAGGTTGGACATATCTACCATGTAGCTAGAACTCTCTATATGGAAATGTTGTTCTACACTGCCATGTATCTAGCTCTCTGTATATAGACAAGTTGGACACAACTGCCCTGTAGCTAGAACTCTGTATATGGAAATGTTGCACTACCCTGCATGTAGCCAGCTTTCTGTATGTGGACATTTTTTATTCGTCTGACATTTAGCTAACTCTCTGTACATGGATATGTTGAACTGATCTACCAAGTTGATAGCTCTCTGTATATGAAAATATTGGACTTGACTGCCATGCATTTGGCTCTCAGTATATGGACAAGTTGGACACATCTGTCATGTAGGTAGTACCCTGAATCTGGACATGTTGAACTACTCAGTCATGTAGCTAGCTCTCAGTATAAGAACACGTTGGACACATCTGTCATGAAGCTAGATCAATGTGTATGGAAATGTTACACTAACCTACCATGTCGTTCGATCTCTATATATAGACAAGTTGGACTCATCAGCTTTGTAGCTAGAAATCTGTATATGAGAATGTTGCACTATCCTGCCATGTAGCTAGCTCTCTGTATATAGACATTTTGGACTACTCTGCCATATAGCTAGTTCTCTGTAAATGGATATGTTGGACTGATCTGCCAAATAGGTAGCTCTCTCTATATGAACATATTGGATTTGTCTGCCCTGTAGATGGCTCTCAGTATATGGGCAC
>NW_006408849.1:12908-34718 GCF_000296735.1 Chrysochloris asiatica
GTATATGGAAATGTTGCACTACTCTGCCATGTAGCTAGCTCTCTGTATATAGACAAGTTGGACTCATCTGCCTTGTAGCTAGAACTCTGTATATGGAAAGTTGCACTACTCTGCCATGTGTCTAGCTCTCTGTATATGGACATTTTGGATTCGTCTGCCATGTAGCTAGATCTCTATACATGGATATGGTGGACTGATCTGCCAAGTAGGTAGCTCTCTGTATATGAACCAATTTTACTTGTCTGCCTTGTAGGTTGCTCTCATTATATGGACACATTGGACACATCTGTCATGTAGCTATTACCCTGAATATGGACATGTTGGACTACACTGCCATGTAGCTAGCTGTCAGTATATGGACACGTTGGACACATCTGCCATGTAGCTAGAACTCTGTATATGAAATGTTGCACTACTCTGACATTTAGCTAGCTCTCTGCATATAGACAAGTTGTACTCATCTGCCTTGTGACTATAACTCTGTATATGGAAATGTTGCACTACCCAGCCATGCAGCTAGCTCTCGGTATAGGGACATTTTGGACTCGTCTGCCATATACCTAGCTCTCTGTACATGGATATGTTGCACTGATCTGCCAAGAAGGTAGCTCTCTGTGTATGAAAATATTGGAAATGTCTATGCTGTAGCTAGCTCTCAGTATATGGACATATTGGACACATCTGCTACGTAGATACTACCCTGAATAAGGACATGTTGGACTACTCTGCCATGTGGCTAGCTCTCAGTATATGTACACGTTGGACACACCTGCCATGTAGGTAGAATTCTGTATATGGAAATGTTGCTCTACACTGCCATCTAGCTAACTCTCTGTATATAGATAAGTTGGTCTCATCTGCCTTATAGCTAGAACTCTGTATATGGAAATGTTGCACAACCCTTCCATGTAGCTAACTCTATGTATATGGACATTTTGTACTCCTCGTCTGCCATATAGCTAGCTCTCTGTACATGGATATGTTTGATTGAACTGACAAGTAGGTACCTCTCTGTATATGAACATATTGGACTTGTCTGCCTTGTAGTTTGCTCTCAGTATGTGGACACATTTGACACATCTACCATGTAGCTACTACACTGAATATGGACATGTTGGACTACTCTGGCATGTAGCTAGCTCTCTTTACATAGACAAGTTGGACTCATTTGCCTTATAGCTAGAACTCTGTATATGGAAATGTTGCACTGCCCTGCCATGTGGCTAGCTCTCTGTATATGGACATTTTGGACTCGTCTGGCATATAGCTAGCTCTCTGTACATGGATATGTTGGACTAATCTGCCAAGTTGGTAGCTCTCTGTATATGAACATATTGGACTTTTCTGCCTTGTAGGTAGCTCTCAGTATATGGACACGTTGGAAACATCTACCATGTAGCTACTACCCTGAATATGGACATGTTGGACTACTGTGCCATGTGGCTAGCTCTCTGTATATGGACATTTTGGACTCGTCTGCCATTTAGCTAGCTCTCTGTACATGGATATGTTGGACTGATCTGCCAAGGAGGTAGCACTCTGTATATGAACATATTGGACTGGTCTGCCATGCAGGTAGCTCTCAGTATATGGACAAGTTGGAGACATCTGACATGTAGGTAGTTCCATGAATATGGACATGTTGGACTACTCAGTCATGTAGCTAGCTGTCAGTATAAGGACACGTTGGATATATCTGTCATGTAGCTAGCTCGCTGTATATGGAAATGTTGCTCTACCCTGCCATGTAGTTTGATCTCTATATATAGACAAGTTGGAATCATCTGCCCTGTACTAGATTTCTCTATATGATAATTTTGCAGTACCCTGCCATGTAGCTAGCTCTCTGTATATGGACAGTTTGGACCCGTCTGCCATGTAGCTGGTTCTCTGTACATCGATATGGTTGGACTGATCTGCCAAGAACATAGCCCTCTCTATATGAAAATATTGGACTTGTATGCCATGTGGCTAGCTCTCAGTTTATGGACACGTTGGACATATCTGCCATGTAACTACAACTCTGTATATGGAAATGCTTCACTTCCTTGCCATGTAGCTACCTCTCTGTATATACACAAGTTGGATTAATCTGCCTTGTAGATAGAACTCTTTATATAGAAATGTTGCAGTACCCTGCCATGTAGGTAGCTCTCTGTATATGGACATTTTGGACTAGTCTGCCATGTAGCTAGCTTTCTATACATGGATATTTTGGACTGATCTGCCATCTTGGTAGCTCTCAGTATATGCACAGGGTGGACACATCTACCATGTACCTAGAACTCTGTATTTGGAAATGTTGCTTAACACAGCCATGCATCTAGTTCTCTGTATATACACAAGTTGGACTCATCTGACTTGTAGCTAGAACTCTGTATATCGAAATGTTGCACGACCCTGCCATGTAGCCAGCTTTGTGTATATGGACATTTTTATTCATCTGCCATGTAGCTAGGGATATGTTGGACTGATCTGCCAAGTAGGTAGCTGTCTTTATATGAACATATTGGACTTGTCTGGCCTGTAGTTGTCTCTCAGTATATGGAAACATTGGACACATCTCCCATGTAGCTACTACCCTGAATATGGACATGTTTGACTACTCTGCCATGTAGCTAGTTTTCTGCATATAGACAAGTTGGACTCATCTGCCTTGTGATTAGAACTCTGTATATGGAAATGTTGCATTACCCTGCCATGTGTTTAGCTCTATGTATATGGACATTTTGGACTTTTCTGCCATGTAGCTAGCTCTGAGTATTTGGACATGATGGATTCATCTGCCATGTAGCTAGTACCCTGTATATGGACATGTTGGATTACTCTGTCACGTTGCTAGCTCTCAGTATACGGAAACGTTGGACACATCTGCCATGTAGCTAGAACCTTGTATATGGAAATGTTGTTCTACCGTGCCATGTACCTAGTTTTATGTATATGAACATATTGCTCTTGTCAGCCATTTAGCTAGCTCTTAGTATATGGACATATTGGACCATCTTGCATGTAGATAGTACCCAGAATACGGACATGTTGCGATACTCTGCCATGTAGCTAGGTCTTAGTATATGGACATGTTGGACATATCTTCCATGTAGCTAGAACTCTGTATATGGAAATGTTGCACTACTCAGCTTTGTAGCTAGCTCTCTGTATTTAGACAAGTTGAACTCATCTACCTTGTAGCTAGCTCTCTGTACAAGGATATGTTGGACTGATCTGCCAAGTAGTAGCTCCCTATATATGAACATATTGGACTTGTCTGCCATGTAGCTAGCTCTCACTATACGGACACATTGGACACTTCTGCCATGTAGCTAGAACTCTGTATATGGAAATGTTGCACTACTCCGCCATGCAGCTAGCTCTCTGTATATAGACACGATTGAATCATCTGCCTTGTAGCTAGAACTCTGTATATGGAAATGTTGCAAATCCTGCCATGTAGCTAGCTCTACGTATATAGACATTTTGGACTCTTCTTCCATGTAGGTAGTACCCTGTATACGGACACATTGGACACTTCTGCCATGTAGCTAGAACTCTGTATATGGAAATGTTGCACTACTCCACCATGCAGCTAGCTCTCTGTATATAGACAAGTTATACTCATCGGCCTTGTATTTAGAACTCTGTATATGGAAATGTTCCCCTACCCTGCCATATAGCTAGCTCCTGTGCATGGATATTTTGGACTTATCTGCCATGAAGTTAGGTCTCAGTATATGGACAGATTAGTCACATCTACCATGTAGCAAGAACACTGTACATGGATATGTTGGACTAATCTGCCAAGTAGGTAGCTCTCTGTATATGAACATATTGGACTTGTCTGCAATGTAGCTAGCCCTCAGTATATGAACATGTTGGACTCATCTGCCACGTAGATATTACCCTATATATGGACATGTTGGACTACTCTGCCATGTAGGTAGCTCTCAGTATATGGACACATTGGATTTGTCTGCCATGTAGCTAATTCTGTGTACATGGATATGATTTACTGATCTGCCAAGTAGTTAGTTCTCTGTATATGAATATATTGGACTTTTCTGCCATGTAGCTAGCTTTCAGTATATGGACATGTTGGACTGATCTGCCATGTAGCTAGTACCCTGTATATGGACATGTTGAACTACTCTGCTTGGAGCTAGCTCTCAGTATATGGACAATTTGGACATATCTGCCACATAGCTAAAACTCTGTATATGGAAATGTTGCACTACTCGGCCATGTAGCTAGCTCTATGTATATAGACAAGTTAGACTCATCTGACTGGTAGCTAGAAATCTGTATATGGAAATGTTTAAAACCCTGCCGTATAGCTACCTCTCTGTAAATGGACATTTTGGACTCCTCTGCCATATAGATAGCAAACTTTATAAGGATTTGTTGGACTACTCTGCCTTGTAATTAGCTCTCAGTATATGGAAACGTTGGACACATCTGCCATGTAGCTAGAATGCTGTATATGGAAATCTTTCACTACTCTGCCTTGTAGCTAGGTCTCTGTATATAGACAAGTTGTACTCATCTGCCTTGTAGGTAGAACTCAATATATGGATATGTTGTACTACACTGCAATGTAGCTAGCTCTCTGTATATGGACATTTTGGACTTGTCTGCCATGTAGCTAGCTCTCTGTACATGGATATGTTGGAGTGATCTGCAAATTAGGTAGCTCTCTGTGTATGAACTTATTGGACTTTTCTGCCATGTAGCTAGCTCTGAGTATTTGGACATGATGGACTCATCTGCCATGTAGGTAGTATCCTGTATATGGACATGTTGGATTACTCTGTCATGCAGCTAGCTCTCAGTATATGGACATGTGGCACACATCTGCCATGTAGCTAGATCTATGTATATGAAAATGTTGCACTACCCTACCATGTAGCTAGCTCTCTGTATATGAACATATTGGACTTGTCTGCCATGAAGCTAGCTCTCAGTATATGGACATGTTGGACTCATATGCAATGTAGCTCATACCCTGTATTTGGACATGTTGGACTAAACTGCCATGTAGCTAGCTCTTTGTACATGGAAATGTTGGACTGATCTGCCAAGTAGGTTGCTCTCTGTATATGAATATATTGGACTTGTCTGCCATGTAGCTGGTTCTCAGTATATGGACATGTTGGACTCATTTACCATGCAGCTAGTACCTTGTATATGGACATGTAGGACTAATGTGCCATGTTGCTAGCTCTCAGTATATGGACATGTGGCACACATCTGCCATGTAGCTAGAACTCTGTATAGGGGAAGGTTGCACTACTCTGCCATGTAGCTAACTCTCTGCATTCGTTCATTTTGGACTCGTCTGCCATGAAGCTAGCTCTCTGTAACTGGACAGGTTGGAATGATCTGCCAAGTAGGTGGTTCTCTGTATATGAACATATTGGACTTGTCTGCCATGTAGCTAGCTGTCAGTATATAGATAAGATGGAATCATCTGCCTTGTAAGTAGAACTCTGTATATGGAAATGATCCACTACCCTGCCATGTAGCTAGATCTCTGTATATGGACATTTTAACTTGTCAGCCATGAAGCTAGCTCTCAGTATATGGACATGTTGGACTCATCTGCCTTGTAGCTAGAACTTTGTATATAGAAATCTTGCACTAACCTGCCGTGTAGCTAGCTCTCTGTATATGGACATTTTGGACTCATCTGTCTTGAAGCTAGAACTCTGTATATGAAAATGTTGCACTACCCTGACATGTAGCTAACTCTCTGTATACATACATTTGGGATTTGTCTGCCATGGAGCTAGCTCTTTTTACATGGATACATTGGAATGATCTGCCAAGTAGGTAGTTCTCTGTATATGAACATATTGGACTTGACTGCAATTTAGCTAGCTCTCAGTGTATAGACAATTTGGACTCATCTGGCTTGTAAGTAGAACTCTGTATATGGAAATGTTGCACCACCCTTCCATGTAGCTAGCTTTCTGTATATGGACCTTTTGGACATGTCTGCCATGTAGCTAGCTCTCTGTACATGGATATATTGAACTTATCTGCCAAGTAGGTAGCTCTCTGTATATGAACATATTGGACTTGTCTGCCATTTAGCTAGCTCTCAGTATATAGACATGTTGGACTCATCTGACAGGTAGCTAGTACCCTGTATATGAACATGGTGGACTGATCTGCCATTTAGCTAGCTTTCAGTATATGGACACGTTCTACACATCTACCATGTAACTAGAAATTCGTATATGGAAATCTTGCTCTACTCTGCCATGTAGATAGCTCTCTGTATATGGACAATTTGGACTCATCTGCCATGTAGCTAGCTCTTTGCCAAGTAGGTAGCTCACTGTATATAAACATATTGGACTTGTCTGCCACGTAGCTAGCTCTCAGTATATGGACATGTTGGACTCATTAGCCAGGTAGCTTGAACTCTGTATATGGAAATGATGCACTACTCTGCCATGTAGCTAGCTCTCTTTATATGGACATTTTGGACTCATCTACCATGTAGCTAGGTCTCTGTGCATGTATATTTTGGACTTTTCTGCCATGTAGGTTGCTCTCAGTATATGGACACGTTGCACTCATCTGCCACATAGCTAGAACTCGGTGTATGGAAATGTTGCACTACTCTGCCATATAGCTAGCTCTTTGTATATAGACAAGTTGGACTCATCTGCCTTGTAGCTAAAACTCTGTATATGGAAATGTTAAACTACCCTGCTTTGTAGGTTGCTCTCTGTATATGGGCATTTTGGACTCGTCTGCCATGTAGCTAGCTCTCTGTACATGGATATGTTTGACTGATCTGTCAATTGGGTAGCTCTGTATATGAGCATGTTGGACTCGTGTGCCATGTAGGTAGCTCTTTGTATGTGGATACGTTGGACTGATCTGCCAAGTAGGTATCTCTCTGTATATGAACATAATTGACTTGTCTGCCATGTAGCTAGGTCTCATATATGGACATATTCGATTCATTAGCCAGGTAGCTAATACTCTTTATATGGACATGTTGGAATACTCTGCCATGTAGCTAGCCCTCGGTATATGAACACTTTGGACTCATCTGCTATGTAGCTTGAACTCTGTATAGAGGAATGAGGCACTACTCTGCCATGTAGGTAGTTTTCAATATATGGACACGTTGTACACATCTGCCATGGTGCTAGAACACTGTATGTGGAAATGTTTCACTACTCTGCCATGTATCTAGATCTCTGTATATAAACAAGTTGAGTTCATCTGCCTTGTAGCTATAACTCTGAATATGGAAATGTTGCACTACCCTGCCGTGTAGCTAGCTCTCTGTATATGGACATTTTGGAATTGTCTGCCATGTAACTAGCTCTGTGTACATGGATATGTTGGTTTGATCTGCCAACTAGGTAACTCTCTGTATTTGAACATATTGGACTTGTCTGCCATTTAGCTGGCTCTAAGTATATGGACATGTTGGGCTCATTAGCCAGGTAGCTACTTTTCTTTTATATGGACATGTTAGAGTAAAATGTCATGTAGTTAGCTCTCAGTATATGAACACTTTGGATTTATCTGCCATGTACCTTTAACTCTGTATATGGAAATGATTCACTATTTTGCAATGTAGCAAGCTCTCTGTATATGGACATTTTTTACTCATCTGACATGTAGCTCATTCTCTGTGCATGGATATTTTTGACTGATTTTCATGTAGGCAATACACTGTATACAGGCATGTTGGACTACTTTGCCATGTAGCTAGCTCTCATTATAAGGACATGATAGAGTCATCTCCCCTGTAGCTAGTACCCTGTATATGAACATCTTGCACTACTCTGACATGTATGTAGCTCTCAGTATATGGACATGTTGTATACATCTGCCATGTAGCTAGAACTATGTATATGGAAATGTTGCATTCCCCTACCATGTAGCTGGCTCTCTGTATATGAACATATTGGACTTGTCTGCCATGTAGTTATCTCTCAATATATGAACATGTTGGACTCACCTGCCATGTAGCTAGTACCCTGTATATGAACATTTTGAATTACTCTGCCATGTAGCTGGCTTTCAGTATATGAATATTTTGGATTCATCAGCCATGGAACTTGAACTCTGTATATGGAAATTATGCATTATTCTCCCATTTAGCTATCTCTCTGTACATGAAGACATTGGACTTGTATGAAATGTAGCTAGCTCTCAGTATATGGTTATGAAGGATTCATCTGCCATGTAGCTAATACACTGTATATGGACATGTTGGACTACTCTGCCATGTAGCTAGCTCTCAGCATATGGACATGTTGAACATATCTGCCATGTAGCTAGAACTCTGTATATGGAAATGTTGCACTACCCTGCCATGTAGCAAGCTCTCTGTAGATGAAAATTTTTGACTCGGCTGCATGTAACTAGTTCTCTGTACATGGATATGTTTGACTGATCTGCCAAGTAGGTAGTTCTCTGTACATGAACATGTTGGACTTGTCTGCCATGTAGCTAGCTCTCATTATATGGACATGATGGGCTCATATACCCTGTAGCAAGTACCCTGTATATAGACATGCTGGACTACTCAGCCATGTAGCTAGCTCTCAGTATATGGACACGTTGGACACATTTGCTATGTAGTTACAACTCTGTATATGGAAATGTTGCTCTACCCTGCCATGTAGCCATCTCTCTGTATATGAACATATTGGACTTTTCTGCCATTTTGATAGCTATCAGTATATGGACATATTGTACCATCTACCATGTAAGTAGTAAGCAGTATATGGACATATTGCACTACTCTGCCATATAGTTAGCTCTCGTGATATGAACACTTTGGACTCATCTGCCATGTAGTTTGAACTCTGTATATGGAAATGATGCACTACTCTGCCATGTAGCAGGCTCTCTCTATATGTACATTTTGGACTTGTCTGATTTGTAGCTAACTCTGAATGCATCAATATTTTAGACTGATGTGCCATGTAGCTAGCTCTCTGTATATGAACATATTGGACTTGTCTTCCATGTAGCTAGAACTCTGTATATGGAAATGTTTCACTACACTGCCATGTAGCTAGTTCTCTGCATATGAGCATATTGGACTTGTTTGCCATGTAGCTAGCTGGCTCTCAGTATATGGACATTTTGAACTCATCTTCCATGGAGCTAGAACTCTGTATATGGAAATTATGAATTACTCTGCCATGTAGCTAGCTCTCTGTATATGGACAATTTGGACTTGTCTGACATGTAGCTTGCTCTCTATGCATGGATACTGTAACTGATCTGTCATGTAGGTAGCTCTCAGTATATGAACAGGTTGGTCACATCTGTCATGTAGCTAAAACTTAGATTACGGAAATGTTGCACTACTCGGCCATGTAGCTAGCTCCCTGTACAAGGATATGTTGGACTGATCTTCTAAGTTGGTAGCTCTCTGTATATGAACATGTTGGACTCGTCTGCCATGTAGTTAGCTCTCAGTATATGGACATGTTGGATTCATCTGCCATGTAGTTAGTATGCTGTATATAGACATGTTGGACTACTCTGCAATGTAGGTAGCTCTCAGTATGGACACGTTGGACACATCTGCCATGTAGCTAGCTCTCAGTACATGGATATGTTGGACTTATCTGGAAAGTCGGTACCTCTCTCTATATGAACATATTGGACTTGTCTGCCATGTAGCTAGCTCTCAGTATATGGACACGTAGGACTCATCTGCCATTTAGCTAATACCCTGTATATGGACATGTTGGGGTACTGTGCCATGTAGCTAGCTCTCAGTATATGGACAGGTTGGACAAATCTGCCATGTAGCTAGAACTCTATACATGGAAATGTTGCACATCCCTGCCATGTAGGTAGCTCTCTGTATATAGACAACTTGGACTCATGTGCCTTGTAGCTAGATCTCTATACGTGGAAATGTTGCACTACCCTGCCATGTAGCTAGCTCTCTGTATATACACATTTTGGAATTGTCTGCCATGTAGCTAACTCTCAGTATATGGACACGATGGACTCCTCTGCCAGGTAGCTAGAACTCTGTATATGGAAATGTTGCACCACTTGGCCATGTAGCTAGCTCTCTGTATATACACAAGTTGGATTCATGTGCCTTGTATATAGAACGCTGCATATAGAAATGGTGAACAACCCAGCTATATAGCTACCTCTATGTATATGGACATTTTGGACTCGTCTGCCATGTAGCTAGCTCTCTGTACATGGATATGATAGACGGATCTGCCAAGAAGTTAGCTCTCAGTATTGGTTTGTCTGTCATGTAGGTAGCTCTCAGTATATGGACATGTTGGACTCATCATCCAGGTATCTAGTACCCTGTATATGGACATGTTGCACTACTCTGAAATGTAGCAAGCTCCTTTTGTATAAACAAGTTGGACTAATCTGTCTTGTAGCTAGAACTTTGTATGAAGAAATGTTGCATTACCCTGCATTGTAGCTAGCTCTCTTAAATATAGATAAGTTGGACTCATCTAATATGTAGCTAGTACCCTGTATATGGACATGTTTCACTACCCTGCCATGTAGCTAGCTCCCTGTACAGAGACAAGTTGGACTCATCTGCCTTGTAGTTATAACTCTATATGGACATGTTGCACTACCCTGCCATGTAGCTAGTTCTCTGTATGTGGACATTTTATACTCGTCTGCCATGTAGCTAGCTCTCTGTACATGGATATGTTGGACTGATCTGCCAAGTAGGTAGCTCTCTGTATATGAACATATTGAACTTGTCTCCCATGTAGGTAGCTCTCAGATATGTACATGTTGGAATAATCATCCAGGTAGCTAGTACTCTTTATATGGAAATGATGGACTATTCTACAATGTAGGTAGCTCAGGTATGTGGACACGTTGGGCATATCTGCCATATAGCTAGAACTCTGTACATGGAAAGGTTGCACATCCCTGCCATGCAGCTAACTTTCTGTATATAAACAAGTTGGACTCACCTGGCTTGTAAGTAGAACTCTGTATATGGAAAGGTTGCACATCCCTGCCATGCAGCTAACTTTCTGTATATAAACAAGTTGGACTCACCTGGCTTGTAAGTAGAACTCTGTATATGGAAAGGTTGCACATCCCTGCCATGTAGCTAGCTCTATGTATCTATACAAGTTGGACTCATCTGCCTTGTGGCTAGAACTCTGTATATGTAAATGTTGCACTACCCTGTGATTAAGCTAGCTATCTGTATACAGACAAGTTAGACTCATCTGCCTTGTAGCTAGATCTCTGTATATGGAAATCTTGCACTTCCCTGCCATGTACTAGCTCTCTGTTTAGAAACATATTGGACTTGTATGCCATGTAGCTAGCTCTTAGTATATGGACATGTTGGACTCATCTGTCATGTAGCTAGCACCCTGTATATGCACATGTTGGACTACTCTGTCATGTACCTAGTTCTCAGTATATGGTCTCGTTGGACACATCTACCATGTAGCTAGTACTCTGTATATGGAAATCCTGCACCTCCCTGACATGCAGTTAGCTCTCTGTATATGAACATATTGGACTTTTCTGCCATGTAGCTAGCTCTCAATATATGGACATGTTGGACTCATATGCCATGTAGCTAGCACACTGTGTATGGGTATGTTGCATTACTCTGACATGTAGATTGTTGTTGTTGTTAAGTGCCATCGAGACATGTAGATAGCTCTCTGTATATAGACAAGTTGGAATTATCTGCCTTGTGGCTTGAATCTTGTATAAGGAAATGATGCACTACCCTGCCATATAGCTAGCTGTCTGTATATGGACATTTTGGACTCATCAGTCAGGTAGCTAGCATTCTGTATATGGAAATGTTGCACTACCTTGCCATGTAGCTAGTTCTCTGTATATAGACAAGTTGGACTCATCTGCCTTGTAGCTAGATCTCTATATATGGAAATGCTGCACTATCCTGCCATGTACTAGCTCTCTGTATATGAATATAGTAGACTTGTCTGCCATGTAGCTAGCTCAGTATATGGATATTTTGGATGCACCTGCCATGTAACTAGTACACTGGGTATGGACATGTTGGACTACTCTGTCATGTAGCTAGCTCTCAGTATATGGACATTTAAGACACATTTGCATGTAGCTAGAACTCTGTATATGGAAATCCTCGCCTACTCTGCCATACAGTTAGCTCTCTGTGTATGAACATATTGGACTTGTCTGCCATGTCTCTCTATACATGGATATGATAGACTGTTGTGCCTAGAAAGTAGCTATCTGTATATGAACACATTGGACTTGTCTGCCCTGTAGCCAGCTCTCAGTATATGGACAAGCTGGTCTCATCTGCTATGTAGCTAGTACCATATATATGGACATGTTGAACTATTCTGCCATGTAGCTAGCTCTCAGTAAATGGGCACATTTGACACATCTGCCATGTAGCTTTAACTCTGTATATGGAAATGATGCAATACTCTTCCATGTAGCTAGCTCACTGTATATTAACATTTTGGGCTCATCTGACATGTAGCAATCTCTCTGTGCATGGATATTTTGGAGTGATCTGCAATGTAGGTAGCTCTCAGTATATGGACATGTTGGACTCATCTGCCTTTTAGCTAGAACTCTGTATATGGAAATGTTGCACTACCCTGCCATGAAGCTATCTCTCTGTATAAGAACATGTTGGACTCATCAACCTTGTAGCTAGAACTCTATATATGGAAATGTTGTACTACTCTGCCCTGTAGCTAGCTCTCTGTACATGGATATTTTGGACTGATCTGCCATGGACATACATCTCAGTATATGGAAACGTTGGACACATCTGCCTTGTAGTTAGAACTTTGTATATGAAAATGATGGACTAGAAGCTAGAAGTCTTTATAGAGAAATGTTATACTACTCTGCCATGTAACTAGCTCTCTGTATATAGACATTTTGGACTCGTCTGCCATGTAGCTAGCTCTCTGTACATGGATATGTTGGACTGATCTGCCAAGTAGGTAGCTCTGTGTATATGAACATATTGGACTTATCTCCCATTAGCTAGCTCTCGGTATATAGGCAAGTTGGACTCATCTGCCATGTAGCTAATACCCTATATATGAACATGTTGCACTACCTTGCCAAGTAGCTGGCTTTCTGTATATAGACAAGTAACTCATCTGCCTTGTAGCTAGAACTCTGTATATGGAAATGTTACACTACACTGCCATGTTGCTAGCTCTCTGTACATGGATATGTTGGACTGATCTGCCACATAGGTAGCTCGCAGTATATGGACACATTGAACACATCTGCCATGTAGTTAGAACTCTGTATATGGAAATGTTGACTACTCTGCCATGTAGCTAGCTCTCAGTACATGTACACGATGGACACATCTGATTATGGAAATGTTGCACTGCTCTGCCATATAGCTGGCTTTCTGTACATGGATACTTTGGACTGATCTGTCATATAGGTAGCTCTCAGTATATGGACATGTTGTATATATCTGCCATGTAGCTAGAACTCTGAATATGGAAGTGTTGCACTACCCTGCCATGTAGCTAGCTTTCTGTATATAGACAAGTTGGACTCATCTGCCTTGTAGCTAGAACTCTGTATATAGAAATGTTGTACTACCCTGCCATGTAACTAGCTCTCTCTATTTGGACATTTTGGACTCTTCTGCCATGTAGCTAGCTCTCTGTACATGGATATGTTGCACTGATCTGCCAAGTAGGTAGCTCTGTGTATATGAACATATTGGACTTGTCTCCCATGTAGCTAGCTCTCAGAATATGGACATGTTTGACTCATCAGCCAGGAACCTAGTACTCTGTATATGGAAATGTTGCACTACCTTGCCATTAGCTAGCTCTCTGTATATAGACAAGTTGAACTCATATGTCATGTAGCAAATACCCTGTATATGGACATGTTGCACTACCTTGCCATGTAGCTGGCTCTCTGTATATAGACAAGTTGGACACATCTGCCATGTAGCCAGAACTCTGTATATGGAAATCCTGCATTACCCTGCCATATAGCTAACGCTCTGTACATGGACATATTGGACTTCTCTGCCATGTAGCTAGTACCCTGTATATGGACATTTTGCACTACTCTGCCATATAGGTAGCTCTCTGTATATAGAAAAGTTGGACTCATGTTCCTTGTAGATAGTACCCTGTATATGAACATGTTGCATTACCCTGCCATGTAGATAGCTCTCTGGATATAGACAAGGTGGACTCATCTGCCTTGTATCTAGAACTCTGTATATGGAAATATTACACTACATTGCCATGTTTCTAGCTCTCTGTACATGGACATTTTGAACTCGTCTATGATGAAGCTAGCTCTCTGTACATGGACTGATCTGCCAAGTAGGTAGCTATTTGTATATGAACATATTGGACTTATCTCCCATGTAGCTAGCTCCTAAAATATGTTGGACTCATCAGCTCAGTAGCTAGTACTCTTTGTATGGTCATGTTGGACTACTCTGCCATGTAGGTAGCTCTCAGTATATGGACACATAGTTCACATCTACCATGTAGCTAGAACGCAGACCATGGAAATGTAGCACTACTCTGCCATGTAGCTCACTATCTGTACATGGATATTTTGGACTGATATGCCATGTAGGTAGCGCTCAGTATATGGATACGTTGGACACATCTGCTATGTAGCCAGAACTCTGATTATGGAAATGTTTGACATGTAGCTAGCTCTGTGTATATAGACATGTTATACTAATGTGCCTTGTAGCTCAAACTCTATATATGGATATGTTGGACTACTCTGCCATGTAGCTAGCTTTCAGTATATGAACACTTTGGACTCATCTGCCATGTAGCTTAAACTCTGTATATGGAAATGTTGCACTACCCTGCCATGGAGCTAGCTCTCTGTATATGGACAAGTTGGACTCATCTGCCTTTGTATCTAGTACCCTGTATATGGATTTGTTGGAATATTCTACCATGTAGCTAGCTCTCAGTATATGGACACATTGGACACATCTGCCATGTAGCTATAACACTGTATATGGAAATGTTGCCCTACATTGCCATGTATCTAGCTCTCTGTATATGGACGTTTTGGACTCATCTGCCATGTAGCTAACTCACTGTACCTGGATATGTTGTACTGAACTGCCAAGTAGATATCTCTCTATATGAACATATTAGATTTTTCTGCCATATGTCTAGTTCTCAGTATATGGACATGTTGAATTAATTAGCCAGGTAGCTAGTACTCTTTATATGTACATGTTGGACTACTCTCCCATGTAGCTAGCACTCAGTATATGAACACTTTGGACTCATCTTCCATGTGGCTTGAACTCTATATATGGAAATGATGCACAACTCTGCCATGTAGTTATCTCACTGTATAAGGACATTTTGGACTCGTCCATGGATATTTTGGGCTGACCTGCCACATAGGTTGCTCTAAATATATGGACAAGTTGGACACATCTGCCATGTAGCTAGAACTCTGTATATGAAAATTTTGCACTTCTCTGCTATGTAGCTAGCTCTCTAATTATGGACATCTGGACTCATCTGTCATGTAGCTAGCTCTCTGTATATGGATATGTTGTACTGATCTGCCAAGTAGGTAGCTCTCTGTATATGAACATATTGAACATATCTGCCATGCAGCTAGCTCCCAGTATATGGACATATTGGATACATATGCAATGTAGCTAGCTCTCAGTATATGAATATGTTGGACACATCTGCCATGTAGCTAGATCTCAGTATATGGACATGATGGAGTCAGTAGCCAGGTGGTTATTACCCAGTATATGGACATGTTCGACTACTCTGCCATGTAGCTAGCTCTCAGAATATGAACACTTTGGACTCATCTGCCTTGTCGCTTGAACTCTGTATATGGAAATGATGCATTTCTCTGCCATGTAGCTAGCTCTCTTTATATGGACATTTTGGACTCATCTGCTATGTAAGTGGCTCTCTGTGCATGGAAATTTTGCACTGATCTACTTTGTAGGTTGCTCTCAGAATATGGACACATTGGACACATCAGCCATGTATCTTGAACATTGTATATGAATATGTTGCACTACTCTGCCATGTAGCTAGCACTCTGAATATAGACTAGTTGGACTCATCTGTCTTTTAGCTAGAAATCTGTATATGAAAATGTTGCACTACCTTGCCATTTAGCTAGGTCTCTGTATATGGACATTTTGGGCTCGTCTGCCATGTAGCTACCTCTCTGTACATGGATATGTTGGAATGATCAGCCAAGTAGGTAGCTCTCAGTATATGGACATATTGGACTTGTCTGCCATGTAGCGAGCTTTCAGTATATGGACATGTTGGACTCATCTGCCATGTAACTTGTACCCTGTATATGGACATATTGGACAATCCGGCCATGTAGCTAACTCTGTATATAGACAAGTTGGACTCATCTGTCTTGGAGCTAGAACTCTATAATTGGAAATGTTGCCCTACCCTGCCATGTAGCTAGCTCTCTGTATATGGATATGTTGGACAGATCTGTAAAGTAGGAAGCTCTCTGTATATGAAAATATTGGACTTGTCTGCCATGTGTCTAGCTCTCTGTATTTGCACATGTTGAATTAATTAGCCAGGTAGCTAGTACTCTTTATATGGACATGTTAGACTACTCTGCCATGTAGCTAGCTCTCTGCATATAGACAAGTTGGACTCATCTGCCTTGTAGCTAGAACTCTGTATATGGATATGTTGCACTACCTTGCCTTATAGCTAGCTCTCTGTATATGGGTATTTTGGACATATCTGACATGTAGCTAGCTTTTTCTGCATGGATATTTTGGACTGACTTGCCATGTAGTTTGCTCTAAATACATGGACACGTTGGACGCATCTGCCATGTAGCTAGAACTCTGTATATGGAAATGATGCACTACTGTGTCATGGAACTAGTTCTCTGTATATGGACAATTTGGAATCTTCTGACATGTAACTAACTCTCTGTACATGGATATGTTGAATTGATCTGCCAAGGTGGTAGTTGTGTCTATATGAACTTATTGGACTTGTCTGCCATGTAGCTAGCTCTCAATATATGGACATGTTGAACTCATTAGCCAGGTAGCTAGTTCTCTTTATATGTACACGTTGGACTACTGTGTCATGTAGCTAGCTCTCAGTACATGAACACTTTGGACACATGTGCCATGTAGCTTGAACTCTGTATATGGAAATAATGCACTGCTCTGCCATGTAGCTAGCTCTCAGGATATGGACATATTGGACTCATTATCCAGGAAGCAAGTACTCTTTATATGGACATGTTGGACTACTGTGCCATGTAGCTAGCTCTCAGTATATGAACACTTTGGAGTCATATGCCATATAGTTTGAATTTGTATATGGAAATGATGCACTACACTGCCATGTAGCTAGGTCTGTGTATATGAACATTTTGGACTCGTCTGCCATGTAGCCAGTTTTCTGTACATGGATAGGTTGGACTTATCTGGCACGTGGGTAGCCCTTCTTATATGTACATATTGGACTTGTCTGACATGAACACTTTTGACTCATCTAACATGTAGTTTGAACTCTGTACATGGAAATGATGCACTACTCTGCCATGTGGCTATCTCTCTGTATGTGGACATTTTGGACTCGTCTGGCCTGTAGCTAGCTCTCTGTGCATGGATATTTTGGACTGAGCTGCCATGTAGGTTGCTCTAAATATATGGACACGTTAGACACATCTGACTTGTAGCTAGAACTCTGTGTATGGAAATTTTGCACTACTCTGTAATGTAACTAGTTCTCTGAATATGGACATTTTGGACTCATCTGCCTTGTAGCTAGCTCTCTGTACATGGATATGTTGGACTGATCTGTAAAGTAGGAAGCTCTCTGTATATGAACATATAGGACTTGTCTGCCATGTGTCTAGCTCTCAGTATATGCAAATGTTGAATTAATTAGCCAGGTAGCTAGTACTCTTTATATGGACATGATAGACTACTCTGCATATAGGCAAGTTGGACTCATCTGCTTTGTAGCTAGAACTCTGTATATGGATATGTTGCACTACCCAGCCATATAGATATCTCTCTGTATATGGGTATTTTGGACTTATCTGACATGTAGCTAGCTTTCTGTGCATGGATATTTTGGACTGAGCTGTCATGTAGTTTACTCTCAGTATATGGACACGTTAAAAACATCTGCCACGTAGCTAGAACTCTATATATGGAAATGGTGCACTACTCTGTCATTTAGCTAGCTCTCTGTATATGAACATTTTGAACTCATCTGCCATGTAGCTAGCTCTCTGTACATGGATAAGTTGCACTGATCTGGCATGTAGGTAGTCCTCTGTATATGAACATATTGGACTTGTCTGCCATGTAGCTAGCTCTCAGTTTATGGACATGTTGGACTCATTAGTCAGATGGCTAGTACTCTTTATATGGATATGTTGGACTACTCTGCCATGTAGCTAGCTCTCAGTATATGAACACTTTGGACTCATCTAACATGTAGCTAGAACTCTGTATCTGGAAATGTTGCACTACTCTCTGCCATGTAGCTAGCTCTTTGTAAATGCACATTTTGGACTCATCTGCCATAGAGCTAGCTCTCTGTACATTGATATGTTGGACTGATCTGCCAAGAAGTTAGCTCTCTGTATATAAATATATTGAACTTGTCTATTATGTACTTAGCTCCCTGTATATGGACATGTTGGACACATCTGCAATGTATGTACCTAGCTCTCAGTATATGGACATGTTGGAGTCATTAGCCAATTAGATAATACCCTGTATATGAACATGTTCGACTACTCTGGTATGTAGCTAGCTCTCAGTATATGAACACTTTGGACTCATCTGCCGTATCGCTTGAACTCTGTATATGGAAATGATGCACTACTGTGTCATGTAGCTAGCTCTATGTATATGGACATTTGGACTCTTCTGACATGTAGCTAGCTCTCTATACATGGATATGTTGGACTGATCTGCCAAGGTGGAAGCTGTCGCTATAAGAACTTATTGGACTTGTCTGCCATATAGCTAGTCCTCAGTATATGGACATGTTGGACTCATTAGCCAGGTAGCTGGTTCTCTTTATATGCACATGTTGGACTACTCTGTCATGTAGCTAGCTCTCAGTACATGAACACTTTGGTCTCATCTGCCTTGTAGCTAGAACTCTGTAAATGGAAATGTTGCACTACTCTTCCATGTAGCTAGCACTCTGTATATAGACAAGTTGGACTTAACTGATTTGTGGCTAGATCTCTGTATATGGAAATGTTGCACTACATTGTCATGTAGCTAGCTCTCTGTATATGGACCTTTAGGACTCCTTTGTCATGTAGCTAGCTCTCTGTACATGGATATGTTGGACTGATTTGACAACTAGGTAGCTCTCTTTATATGAACATATTGGACTTGTCTGACATGTGTCTAGCTCTCAGTATATGCACATGTTGAATTAATTAGCCAGGTAGCTATTACTCTTTATATGGACATGTTAGACTACTCTGCCATGTAGCTAGCTCTCTGCATATAGACAAGTTGGACTCATCTGCCTTGTAGCTAGAACTCTGTATATGGATATGTTGCACTACCCTGCCATATAGTTAGCTCTCTGTATATGGGTATTTGGGACTTATCTGACATGTAGCTAGCTTTCTCTGCATGGATATTTTGGACTGACCTCCCACGTAGTTTGCTCTAAATATGTGGACACGTTGGACACATCTGCCATGTAGCTAGAACTCTGTATATGAAAATGGTGCACTACTGTATCATGTAGCTAGCTCTCTGTATATGGACATTTTGGACTCTTCTGACATGTAGCTAGCTCTCTGTACATAAATATGTTGCACTGATCTGAAAAGGTGGTAGCTGTCTCTATATGAACTTTTTGGACTTGTCTGCCATGTAGCTAGCTCTCAGTATATGGGCATGTTGGACTCATTAGCCAGGGAGCTAGTTCTCTTTATATGTACATGTTGGACTACTCTGTCATGTAGCTAGCTCTCAGTATATGAACACTTTGGACTCATCTACCATGTAGTTTGATCTCTGTATATGGAAATGATGCACTACTCTGCTATGTAGCTATCTCTCTGTATATGGACATTTTGGACTTGTCTGGCCTGTAGCTAGCTCTCTGTGCATGGATATTTTGGACTGTGCTGCCATGTAGGTTGCTCTAAATATATGGACACTTTGGACACACCTGCCATGTAGCTAGTACCCTGTATATGGACGTGTTTGAGTGATCTGCCATGTAGAAAGTTCTCAGTATATGGACACGTTGGACACATCTGCCATGAAGCTGGAACTCTGGATATGGAAACATTGCATTACCCAGTCATGTAGCTAGCTCTATGTATATAGACAAGATTGACTCATCTGACTTGTAGCTAGAACTCTGTATATGGAAATCCTGCACTACTCTGCCATTTAGCTAGCTTTCTGTATATGAACATATTAGAATTGTCTGACATGTAGCTAGCTCTCTGTGTATGGACATGTTGGATTCATCTGCCGTGTACCTAGTACCCTGTATATGGACATGTTGCACTATTCTGCCATGTAGCTAGCTCTGTATATAGACAAGTTGAACTCATCTGCCTTGTAGCTAAAACTCTGTATATGGAAATGTTTAACTACCCTGCCATGTAGGTAGGTCTCTGTATATAGACAAGTTGTACTCGTCTGCCATGTAACTAGCTCTCTGTACATGGATATGTTGGACTGATCTGCCAAGTTGGTAGCTTTGTGTATATGAACATATTGGACTTGTCTCCCATGTAGCTAGCTCTCAGAATATGAACATGTTGGACTCATCATCCAGGTAGCTAATACTCTGTATATGGAAATGTTGCACTACTCTGCCATATTGCTAGCTCTCTGTATATAGACAAGTTGGACTCATCTGCCATGTAGCTAATGCCCTGTATGTGGACATGTTGCACTACCTTGCCATGTAGGTAGCTCTCTGTGTATAGACATGTTTAACTCATCTGCCTTCTGACTAGAACTCTATATATGGAAATATTGCACTAGCCTGCCATGTAGCTAGCTCTCTGTATATGGACATATTGGACTCATCTGCCATGTAGCTAGCTCTCTGTACATGGATATGTTGGACTGATCTGCCAAGTTGGTAGCTCTGTGTATATGAACCTATTGGACTTGTCTCCCATGTAGCTAGCTCTCAGAATATGGACATGTTGGACTCATCAGCAAGGTAGCTAATACTCTGTATATGGAAAAGTTGCACTACCTGCAATGTAGCTAGCTCTCTGTATATACACAAGTTGGACTCATCTGCCTTGTAGCTAGTACGCTCTATATGGACATGTTGCGCTACCTTGCCATGTAGCTAGCTATATGTATATAGACAAGTTGGACTCACTTGCCTTCTAGCTAGAACTCTGTATATGGAAATCCGGCACTACCTTGACATTTAGCTAGCTTTCTGTATATGAACATATTGGACTTCTCTGATATGTAGCTAGCTCTCAGTGTATGGACATGTTGGATTCATCTGCCTTGTAGCTAGTACCCTGTATGTGGACAAGTTGCAGTATTCTGCGATGTAGCTAGCTCTCTGTATATAGACAAGTTGGACTCATCTGCCTTGTAGCTAGCTCTCTGTACATAGATATGTTGGACTGATCTGCCAAGTTGGTAGCTTTTTGTATATGAACATATTGGAGTTGTCTCCCATGTAGCTAGCTCTCAGAATATGAGCATGTTGGACTCATCATCCAGGTAGCTAGTACTCTGTATATGGAAATGTTGCACTACCCTGCCATGTTGCTAGCTCTCTGAATATAGACAAG
>NW_006408849.1:36038-37670 GCF_000296735.1 Chrysochloris asiatica
TCTTGTCTACCGTATAGCTAGCTCTCAGTATATGAACATGTTGGACTCCTCTGTGATGTAGCTAGTACCCTGTATATGGACATGTTGTACTACTCTGCCATGTTGCTAGCTTTCAGTATAGGGACACGTTGGACACATCTACCATGTAGCTAGAACTCTGTATATGGAAATGTTGCACTACTCTGCCATCCACCAAGCTCTCTGTATATAGACAAGTTGGAATCATCTGCCTTGTAGCTAGACTCTGTATATGGAAATGTTCCACTAAGCTGCCCTGTGGTTAGTTCTATGTATATGGACATTTTTTACTCCTCTGTCATGTACCTAGCTCTCTGTACATGGATATGTTGAACTGATCTGCCAAGTAGTTAGCTCTGTATATATGAACATATTGGACTTATCTACTCTGTATTTGACTGTCAGTATATGGACACGTTGGACACATCTGCCATGTAAATACTTCCCTAAATATGGATATGTTGGCTGGACTACCATGCGATGTAGCTACCTCTCAGTATATGTACACGTTGAACACATCTGCCATGTAGCTAGAACACTATATATGGAAATGTTGCACCACCCTACCATGTAGTGAGCTCTCTGTATGTGGACATTTTGGATTCGTCTGACATGTAGCAAGCTTTCTGTACATGGATATGTTGGAATGGTCTGCCAAGTAGGGACCTCTCTGTATATGAATATATTGCACCTGTCTGCAATGTAGCTAGCTCTCAGTATATAGACATGTTGGACCCTTTGCCTTGTAGCTAGAACACTATATATGGAAATGTTGCACTACTCTGCCATGTACCTAGCTCTATGTATATAGACAAGTTGGACTCATCTGCCTTGTAGCTAGCTCTCTGTACATGGAAATATTGCACTACGCTGCCATGTAGCTAGCTCTCCTTATATATACATTTGTGACTCGTCTGCCATGTAGCTAGCTCTCTGTACATGGATAAGTTGGACTGATCTGCCAAGTAGATAGCTCTCTGTATATGAACATATTGGACTTGTCTGCCATGTAGTTAGCTCTCAGTACGTGGACATGTTGAACTCATCTGCCATGTAGCTAGCTCTCTGTACATGGATTTGTTGAACTCTCTTTAAATGATCATATTGGACTTGTCTGCAATGTAGCTAGCTCTCAATATATGGACAGGTTGGACTCATCTGCCATGGAGATAGTATCCTTTATATGGACAAGTTGGACTACTCGGCCATGTAGCTAGCTCTCAGTAAATAGGCACGATGGACACATCTGCAATGTAGCACGATGGACACATCTGTATATAGAAATGTTGCAATACTATTCCATGTAGTTAACTCTCTGTATATAGACAAGTTGGACTCATCTGTCTTGTAGCTAGAACTCTGTATATGGAAATATTGCACTACCCTGCCATTTAGCTAGCTATCTCTATATGGACATTATGGACTTGTCTGCCATCTGTACATGGATATGTTGGACTGATCTGCCAAGTGGGTAGCTCTCTGTATATGAACACATTGGGCTTGTCTGCCATGTAGCTACCTCTCATTTATGGACACTTTGGACACATCTGCCATGTGGCTAGAACTCTTAATATGGAAATGTTGCACTACTCTGTCATGTACCTAGCTCTCTGT
>NW_006408849.1:38995-43628 GCF_000296735.1 Chrysochloris asiatica
TACCCTGCAATGTAGCCAGTACTTGGTATATGGAAATTATGGATTCATCTGCCATGTTACTAACTCTCTGTACATGGATATGTTGCACTGATCAGTCAAGTAGGTAGCTCCCTGTATATGAACATATTGGACTTATCTGCCATGTAGGTGGCTCTCAGTATATGGACACATTGGACACATCTGACATGTAGCTAGCACCCTAAATATGGACATGTTAGACTACTCTGACATGTAGCTAGTTCTCAGTATATGGACACGTTGTACACATCTGTCATGTAGCTAGAACTCTGTGTATAGACAAGTTGGACTCATCTGCCTTATAGCTAGAACTCTGCATTTGGAAATGTTGCACTACCGTGCCATGTCACTAGTTCTCTGCATATGGACATTTTGGACTCATCTGTCATGTAGCTAGCTCTCTGTACATGGATATGTTGTACTGATCTACCAAATATGTAGCTCTCTATATATGAACATATTGGACTTGTCTGCCTTGTAGCTAGAACTCTGTATACTGAAATGTTACACTACCCTGCCATTTAGCTAGGTCTCTATATATGGACCATTTGAACTCGTCTTCCATGTACCTAGCTCTGTGTACATGGATATGTTGGACTGATCTGCCAAATGAGTAGCTCTGTGAATATGAACATATTGGACTACTCTGCCATGTAACTAGCTCTCAAAATATGGATTTGTTGGACTCATCTGCCTTGTGGCTAGAACCCTGTATATGGACATGTTGGACTACTCTGCCATGTAGCTAGTTCTCAGTATATGAACAACTCATCTGCAATGTAACTAGTACCCTGTATATAGACATGTTGAACTACTCTGCCATGTAGCTAGCTCTCAGTATATAAAGACTTTGGACTCATCTGCCAAGTATCTTGAACTCTATATATGGAAATGATGCACTACTCTGCAATGTAGCTACTCTCTCTATATGTACATTTTGGACTCATCATACATCTAGCTAGTGTTCTGTGCATGGATATTTTGGACTGATCTGCCATGTAGGTAGGTCTCAGTATATGGACACGTTGGCCATATCTGCCATGTAGCTTGAACTTTGTATATGTAAATGTTGCACTACCCTGCCATGTAGCTAGCTCTCTTTATATGAACATATTGGACTTGTCTGCCATTTATCTAGCTCTCAGTATATGGTCATGTAGGACTCATCTGCCATGTAGCTAGTACCCTGAATATGGGCATGTGGCACTACTCTGCCATGTAGCTAGCTCTCAATATATGAACACCTTGGGATCATCTGTCATGTAGCTTGAACTCTGTACATGGAAATCATGCACTACTCTGCCATGTAGCTAGGTCACTGTAAATAGACAAGTGGGTCTCATATGCCTTGTAGCTAGGTCACTGTAAATAGACAAATGGGAATCATATGCCTTATAGCTAGTACTCTATGTATGGACATGTTGAACTACTCTGCCCTGTAGTTAGCTCTCAGTATTTGGACACGTTGGACATATCTGCCATGTAGCTAGAAATCTGTATATGGAAATTATGCACTAGTCTGCCATATAGCTAGCTTTATGTATATGTACATTTTGGACTCATCTGACATGTAGCTAGCTCTCTGTACATGGATATATTGGACTGATCTGCCATGTCGCTAGCTCTCTGTATATGAACATACTGGACTTGTCTTCCATATAGCTAGCTCTCAGTATATGGACACGTTGGACACATCTGCTATGTAGCTACAACCCGGTATATGGACATGTTGGACTGATCTGACATGTAGCTACCTCTCAGTTTATGCACATGTTGGAATCATCTGCCATGTACATAGTAACCTGTATATGGACATGATGGCCTACTCTTCCATATAGCTAGCTCTCAGATTAAGGACATGTTGGATCTCTTTGCCATGTAGCTAGTACCCTGTATATGGACATGTTGAACTACTCTGTCATGTAGCTAGCTCTCAGTATAACGACACGTGAGACACATCTGCAATGTAGCTAGAACGCTGTACCTGGAATTGTTGCACTACTCTGCCATGTAGCTAGCTCTCTGTACAAGGATATGTTGGATTGATCTGCCAGGTAGGTAGCTCTCTGTACATATTGGACTTGTCTGCCATCTTACTTGGTCTCAGTATATGTACCTGTTGGACACATTAGCCAGGCTGCTTATACTCTGTATATGGAAATGAGACACTACTCTGCCATTTAGCTCTCTGTGTATGGATATTTTGGACTTGTATTACATGTAGCTAGCTCTATGTGCATGGATATTTTGTACTGATCTGCCATGAAGGTAGCTTTCAGTATTTGGACACATTGGACACATCTGCATGTAGGTTGAACTCTGTATATTGAAATATTGGACTACCCTGGCATGTAGCTAGCTCTGTGTATATAGAAAAGTTGGACTAATCTTCCTTGTACCTAGAACTCTGTATATGGAAATGTTGCACTTCCCTGCCATTAGGTAGCTCTCTGTATATGGACATTTTGGACTCTTCTGCCATATAACTAGTTCTCTGTAAATAGATATGTTGGACTGATCTGCCTAGTTGTTAGCTCTCTGTATATGAACATTTTGGACTCGTCTGCCATGTAGCTAGCTCTCTATACATGGATGTTTTGATCTGCCATCTTAGTAGCTCTCAGTATAGGGACAGGGTGGACACATCTACCATGTAGCTAGGACTCTCTATCTGGAATTATTGCACTACTCTGCCATGTAGCTTGCTCTCTGTACATGGATATGTTGGTCTGATCTGCCAAATAGGTTGCACTCTTTATATGAACATATTGGATTTGTCTGCCCTGTAGTTGACTCTCAGTATATGGAAACTTTGGACAAATCTGCCGTGAAGCTTCTACCCTGAATATGGACATGTTGGACTACTCTGCCATGTACCTAGCTCACAATATATGGACATGTTGGACACATCTGCCATGTTGCTAAAACTCTGTATATGGAAATGTTGCACTACTCTGAAATGTAGCTAGTTCTCTGTATATAAAGAAGTTGGACTCATCTGCCTTGTGACTAGAACTCTGTATATGGAAATGGTGCACTACCCTGCCATGTGGCTAGCTCTCTGTATATGGACATTTTGGACTCGTCTGTTGTGTAGCTAGCTCTCTGTACATAGATATGTTGGACTGATCTGCCAAGAAGGTAGCCCTTTTATATGAACATATTGGACTTGTCTGCCATGTGGCTTAGCTCTCAGTTTATGGACACATTGGACATATCTGCCATGTAGCTACAACCCTGTATATGGAAATTCTGCACTACCATGCCATGTAGCTAGCTCTCTGTATATACACTAGTTGGATCAATCTGCCTTTTAGATAGAACTCTTTATACAGAAATGTTGCAGTACCCTGCCATGTAGCTAGATCTGTATACATGGATGTTTTGGACTGATCTGCCATATTTGTAGCTCTCAGTATAGGGACAGGGTGGACACATTTACCATGTAGCTAGAACTCTGTATATGGAAATGTTGCTCTACACAGCCATGCTTGTAGTTCTCTGTATATAGACAAGTTGGAATCATCTGTCTTGCAGCTAGAACTCTGTATATGGAAATGTTGCACTACCCTGCCATGTAGCCAAGTTTTTGTATATGGACATTTTTTATTCATCTGCCATGTAGTTAGCTCTCTGTAGATGGAAATGTTGGACTGATCTGCCAAGTAAATAGCTCTCTTTATATGAACATATTGGACTTGTCTGCCCTGCCTGTAGTTGGCTATCAGTATACGGAAACCTAGGACACATCTCCCATGGAGCTACTACCCTGAATATGGACATGTTGGACTACTCTGACATGTACCTAGCTCTCAGTATATGGACATGTTGGACATATTTGCCATGGTGCTAGAACTCTGTAAATGGAAATGTTACACTACTCTGCCATGTGGCTAGCTCTCTGTATATGGACATTTTGGACTCATCTGCCATGTAGCTAGCTCTCTGTACATGAATATGTTAGACTGATCTGCCAAGAAGGTAGCCTTCTATATATGAACATATTAGACTTGTCTGCCATTTGTCTAGCTCTCAGTTTAGGGACACGTTGGATATATCATCCATGTAGCTACAAATCTGTATATGGAAATGCTGCACTTCCCTGGCATGTAGCTAGCTCTCTGTATATGCACAAGTTGGATTAAACTGCCTTGTAGATAGAACTCTTTATAAAGAAATGTTGCAGTATCCTGCCAGGTAGGTAGCTCTCTCTCTATATGAACATATTGGACTTGTCTTCCGTGTAGCGAGCTCTCAGGTTATGGACACGTTGGACACAATTGCCATATAGCTAGAACTCTGTATATGGCAATGCTGCACTACTCTGCCATGTAGCTTGCTTTCTGTATATACACAAGATGGATTAATCTGCCTTGTAGGTAGTACTCTGTATATAGAAATGTTGCACTACACTGCCATGTGGCAAGCTCTCTGTATATGGACATTTTGGACTCGTCTGCAATGTAGCTAGCTCTCTGTACATAGATATTTTGGACAGATCTGCCATGTAGGTAGCTCTCAGTATATGGACAGGTTGGACACATCTACCATGTAGCTAGAACTCTGTATATGGAAATGTTGCACTACCCTGCCATGTTCTCGCTGCTGAATTTCG
>NW_006408849.1:48507-49801 GCF_000296735.1 Chrysochloris asiatica
GGACATGTTGGATTATTGTGCCATGTAGCTAGCTCTCTGAATATGGACATTTTGGAGTCGTCTGCCATGTAGCTGGCTCTCTGTACATGGATATGTTGGACTGACCTGCGAAGAAGGTATCTCTCTGTATATAAACATATTGGACATGACTGCCATGCAGGTGGCTCTCAGTATATGGACAAGTTGGACACATCTGAAATGTAGGTAGTACCCTGAATGTGATCATTTTGGACTGCTCAGTCATGTAGCTAGCTCTCAGTATAAGGACACATTAGACATAACTGCCATGTAGCTAGATCTCTGTATATGGAAATGTTGCAGTACTGTGCCATGAAGCTAGCTCTCTGTATAGAAACAAGTTGTACTCATCTTCCTTGTGACTAGAACTTTGTATATGGAAATGTTGTACTACCCTGCCATGTGACTAGCTCTCTGTATACGGTCATTTAAGACTCGTCTGCCATGTAGCTAGCTCTCTGTATATCGACATTTTGGAGTCATCTGCCATGTAGCTAGCTCTTTATACATGGATATGTTGGACTGATCTGCCAAGAAGGTAGCCCTCTATATATGAACATATTGGACTTGTCTGCCATGTGGTTAGCTCTCAGTTTATGGACATGTTGGACACATGTGCCATGTAGCTACATCTCTGTATATGGAAATGTTGCACTACTCTGACATTCAGCTAGCTCTCTGTTTATAGACAAGTTGTACTCATCTGCCTTGTGACTAGAATTCTGTATATGGAAATGTTGCACTACCCTGCCATGTGGCTAGCTGTCTGTATATGGACATTTTGGACTCATCTGCCATGTAGCTAGCTCTCTGTACATGGATAAGTTGGACTGATCTGCCAATAAGGTAGCCCTCTATATATGAACATATTGGACTTGTCTACCATGTGGCTTAGCTCTCAGTTTATGGACACATTGGATATATCTGTCATGTAGCTACAACCCTGTATATGGAAATACTGCACTACCATGCCATATAGCTAGCTCTCTGTATATACACTAGTTGGATCAATCTGCCTTTTAGATAGAACTCTTTATACAGAAATGTTGCAGTACCCTGCCATGTAGCTAGCTCTGTATACATGGATGTTTTGGACTGATCTGCCATCTTTGTAGCTCTCAGTATAGGGACAGGGTGGACACATTTACCATGTAGCTAGAACTATGTATATGGAAATGTTGCTCTACACAGCCATGCTTGTAGTTCTCTGTATATAGACAAGTTGGAATCATCTGTCTTGCAGCTAGAACTCTGTATATGGAAATGTTGCACTACC
>NW_006408849.1:51649-55485 GCF_000296735.1 Chrysochloris asiatica
GCCAAGTAGGTAGCTCTCTGTATATGAACATATTGGACTTGTCTGCCCTGTAGGTGGCTCTCAGTATATGGACATATTGGCACATCTGCCATGTAGCTACAACCCTGAATATGGACATGTTTGACTACTCTGCCAAGTAGCTAACTCTCAGTATATGGACACGTTGGGCACATCTTCCATGTCACTAGAACTCTTTATATGGAAATGCTGCACTACTATGCCATGTAGCCAGCTCTCTGTGTACAGACAAGTTGGACTCATCTGACTTGTGACTAGACCTCTAAATAAGGAAATGTTCCACTACCCTGCCACGTGTCTAGATCTCTGTATATGAACATTTTAGACTCATCTGCCATCTAGCTAGCTTTCTGTTCATGGATATGTTGGACTGTTCTGCCAGGTACGTAGCTCTCTATATATGAACATATTGGACTTGTCTGCCCTGTATGTGGCTCTCCATGTATGGACATGCTCGACACATCTGTCATGTAGCTCCTACCCTGAATATGGACATGTTGGACTATTGTGCCATGTAGCAAGCTCTCTGAATATGGGCATTTTGTGCTTGTCTGCCATGTAGCTAGTTGTCTGTACATGGATATGTTGAACAGATCTGTCAAGTAGATAGCTCTCTGTATATGAACATATTGGACATGTCTGCCATGCAGGTGGCTCTCAGTATATGCACAAGTTGAACACATCTGATATGTAGGTAGTACCCTGAATGTGGATATGTTGGACTGTTCAGTCATGTAGCTAGCTCTCAGTATAAGGACACGTTGGACACAACTGCCATATGGCTAGATTTCTGTATATGGAAATGTTGCACTACTCTGCCATGTAGCTAGCTCTCTGTATATAGACAAGTTGTACTCATCTGCCTTGTGTCTATAACTCTGTATATGGAAATGTTGCACTTTCCTGCCATGTGGCTAGCTCTCTGTATATGGACATTTTGGACTCCTCTGCCATGTAGCTATCTCTCTGTACATGGATATGTTGGACTGATCAGCCAATAAGGTAGCCCTCTATATAAGAACATATTTGACTTGTCTGCAATGTGACTAGCTCTCAGTTTAAGGACACGTTGGACATATCTGTCATGTAGCTCCAATTCTGTATATGGAAACGCTGCACTTCCCTGCCATGTAGCTAGCTCTCTGTATATACACAAGTTGGATTAATTTGCCTTATAGATAGAACCCGTTATATAGAAATTATGCAGTACTGTGCCATGTAGGTAGCTCTCTGTATATGGACATTTTGGACTCGTCTGCCATGTAGCTAGCTCTCTATACATGGATGTTTTGGACTGATCTGCCATCCTGGTAGCTCTCAGTATATGAACAGGGTGGACACATCTGCCATGTAGCTAGAACTCTGTATATGGAAAGGCTGCTCTACACTGCCATGCATCTAGTTCTCTGTATATAGAGAAGTTGGACTCATCTGCCTTGTAGCTAGAACTCTGTATATGGAAATGTTGCACTACCCTGTCATGTACCCAGATTTCTGTATATGGACATTTTTATTCATCTGACATGTAGCTAGCTCTCTGTAGAAAGATATGTTGGACTGATCTGCCAAGTAGGTAGCACTCTTTATATGAACATATTGAATTTGTCTGCCCTGGAGATGGCTCTCAGTATATGGAAACATTGGACTCATCGGCCATGTAGCTACTTCTCCTAATATGGACATGTTGGACTACTCTGCCATGTACCTAGCTTTCAGTATATGGACACGTTGGACACATCTTCCATGTTGCTAGAACTCTGTATCTGGACATGTTGCACTACTCTGACATGTAGCTAGTTCTCTGTATATAGAGAAGTAGGACTCATCTGCCATGTGACTAGAACTCTGTATATGGAAATGTTGCACTACCCTGCCATGTGGCTAGCTCTCTGTATATGGACATTTTAGACTCGTCTGCCACGTAGTTAGCTCTCTGTACATGGATATGTTGGACTGATCTGCCAAGAAGTTAGTCCTCTATATATGAGCATATTGGACTTGTCTGCCATGTGTCTAGCTCTCAGTTTATGGACACGTTGGACATATCTGCCATGTAGCTCCAACTCTGTATATGGAAATGCTGCACTTCACTGTCATGTAGCTAGGTCTCTGAATATGAACATATTGGACTTGTCTGCCATGTAGCTAACTCTCAGGTTATGGACACGTTGGACACATCTGCCATGTAGCGTGAACTCTGTATATGGAAATGCTGCACTACTCTGCCATGTAACTTGCGCTCTGTATATACACAAGTTGGATTAATCTGCCTTGTAGATAGTACTCTGTATATAGAAACGTTGTAATACCCTGCCATGTAGCAAGCTCTCTGTATATGGACATTTTGGACTCGTCTGCCATGTAGGTAGCTCTCTGTACATATATATTTTGGACAGATCTGCCATGTAGGTAGCTCTGTGTACATGGACAGGTTGGACACATCTACCATGTAGTTAGAATTCTGTAAATGGAAATGTTGCTCTACACTGCCATGTATCTAGCTTTCTGTATACAGACAAGTTGGACTCATCTGCCTTTAGCTAGAACTCTGTATATGGAAATGTTGCACTACCCTGCCATGAAGCCAGCTTTCTGTATATGGACACTTTGTACTCGTCTGCCATGTAGCTAGCTCTCTATAAATGGATATGTTGGAGTGATCTGACAAGTGTGTAGCTCTCTGTATATGAACATTTTGGACTTGTTTGCCATGTAGCTAGCTCTCAGTATATGGACACGTTGGGCAAATCTGCCATGTAGCTAAAATTTAGTATATGGAAATGTTGCACTATAATGCCATGTAGCTAGCTCTCTGTATATAGACAAGTTGGACTCATCTGCCTTGTAGCAAGAACTCTGTGTATGGAAATGTTGCACAGCTTTATGGCTAACTCTCTGAAATATGGACATTTTGCACTGTTGTGCCATATAGCTAGCTCTCTGTACATGGATATAATGGACTGACCTGCCAAGTGGGTAACTGTCTGTATATTAACATATTGGATTTGTCTGCCCTGTAGGTGACTCTCAGTATATGTAAACTTTGAACATCTCTGCCATGTAGCTACTACCCTGAATATGGACACATTGGACTACACTTCCATGTAGCTAACTCTGTGTAAATGAACATTTTGGACTCGTCAACCATGTAGCTAGCTCTCTATATAGATATGTAGGACTGATCTGCCAAATAGGTAGTTCCCTGTATATGAACTTATTGGACTGGTCTGCCATGCAGGTGGCTCTCAATATATGGACAAGTTAGACACATCTGCCATGTAGGTAGTACCCTGAATATGGATATGTTGTACTGCTCAGTCATGTAGCTAGCTCTCTGTATATGGACACATTGGGCACATCTGTCATAAAGCTAGAACTCTGTATATGGAAATGTTGCTCTACACTGCCATGTATCTAGCTCTCTGTATATAGACAACTTGTACTCATCTGCCTTTTAGTTAGAACTCTGTATATGGAAATGTTGCACTATACTGCCATGCAGCCAGCTTTCTGTATATGGACATTTTGGACACGTCTGCAATGTAGCTATCTCTCTGTACATGGATATGTTGGACTGATTATCCAAGTAGGTAGCTTTCTGTATATGAACATATTGGACATGTCTGCCCTGTAGGTGGCTCTCAGTATATGGACACGTCTGCCTGTAGCTACGGCCCTGAATATGGACATGTTGGACTACTCTGTCATGTAGCTAACTCTCAGTATATGGTCACGTTGGACACATCTGGCATGTAGCTAGAACACTTTATCTGGAAATGCTGCACTACTCTGCCATGTAGCCAGCTCTCTGTATACAG
>NW_006408849.1:55870-59326 GCF_000296735.1 Chrysochloris asiatica
TGACATATAGGTAGTACCCTGAATGTGGACATGTTGGACTGCTCAGTCATGTAGCTAGTTCTCAGTATAAGAACACGTTGGACACATCTGCCATGTAGCTAGATATCTGTATATGGAAATGTTGCACTACTCTGCCATGTAGGTAGCTCTCTGTATATAGACAAGTTGTACTCATCTGCCTTGTGACTAGAACTCTGTATATGGAAATGTTGCAGTACCCTGCCATGTAGGTAGCTCTCTGTATATGAACATTTTGGACTCATCTGCCATGTAGCTAGCTCTCTCTACATGGATATGTTGGACTGATCTGCCAAGAAGGTAGCCTTCTATATATGAACACATTTGACTTGTCTGCCATGTGGCTAGCTCTCAGTTTATGGACACGTTGGACACATCTGCCATGGTGCTAGAACTCTGTATATGGAAATGTTGCACTACCCTGCCATTAACCCAGCTTTCTGTATATGGACATTTTTTATTCACCTGCCATGTAGCTAGCTGTCTATACGTGGATATGTTGGACTTTTCTGCTAAGAAGGTAGTCCTCTATATATGAACATATTGGATTTGTCTGCCCTGTAGTTGGATCTCAGTATATGAACATATTGGATTTGTCTGCCCTGTAGTTGGATCTCAGATACATCTGCCATGTAGCTACTAACCTGAATATGGACATGTTGGACTACTCTGACATGTACCTAGCTCTCAGTATATGGACACGTTGGACACATCTGCCATGTTGCTAGAACTCTGTATATGGAAATGTTGCACTACCCTGCCATGTAGGTAGCTCTCTGTATATGGACATTTTGGACTCGTCTGCCATGTAGCTAGCTCTCTGTACATGGATATGTTGGACTGATCTGCCAAGCAGGAAGCCTTTTTATATGAACATATTGGACTTGTGTGCCATTTGGCTAGCTCTCAGTTTATGGACACGTTGGACATATCTGCCATGTAGCTCCAACTCTGTATATGGAAATGCTGCACTTCCCTGCCATGTAGCTAGCTTTCTGTATATACACAAGTTGCATTAATCTGCCTCCTAGATAGAACTCGTTATATAGAAATGTTGCAGTACCGTGCCATGTAGGTAGCTCTCTGTATATGGACATTTTGGACTTGTCTTACATGTAACTAGCTCTCTGTACATGGATATGTTGCACTGATCTGCCAAGAAGGTAGCCCTCTATATATGAACATATTGGATTTGTCTGCCCTGTAGTTGGATCTCAGTATATGGAAACGTTGGACACATCTGCCATGTAGCTACTACCCTGAATATGGACATGTTGGACTACTCTGCCATGTACCTAGCTCTCAGTATATGGACACGTTGGACACATCTGCCATGTTGCTAGAACTCTGTATATGGAAATGTGGCACTACTCTGCCATGTTACTAGCTCTCAGTATATGGACATGTTGGATTCATCTGCCATATAACTAGCTCTCTGTACGTGGATATAATGGACTGATCTGCCGAGTAGATAGCTCTCTGTATATGAACATATTGGACATGTCAGCCATGCAGGTGGCTCTGAGTATATGGACAAGTTGGACACATCTGACATATAGGTAGTACCCTGAATGTGGACATGTTGGACTGTTCAGTCATGTAGCTAGTTCTCAGTATAAGAACACGTTGGATACATCTGCCATGTAGCTAGATATCTGTATATGGAAATGTTGCACTACTCTGCCATATAACTAGCTCTCTGTATTTAGACAAGTTGTACTCATCTGCCTTGTAACTAGAACTATGTACATGGAAATGTTGCATTACCCTGCCACGTAGGTAACTCTCTATATATGGATATTTTGGACTCATCTGCAATGTAGCTAGCTCTCTCTACATGGATATGTTGGACTGATCTGCCAAGAAGGTAGCCCTCTATATATGAACATATTTGACTAGTCTGCCATGTGGCTAGCTCTCAGTTTATGGACACATTGGACACATCTGCCATGTAGCTACAACTATGTATATGGAAATGCTGCAATTCCCTGCCAAGTAGCTAGCTTTCTGTATATACACAAATTGGATTAATCTGCCTTGTAGATAGAACTCTTTATATAGAAATGTTGCAGTACTCTGCCATGTAGGTAGCTCTCTGTATATGGACATTTGGACTCGTCTGCCATGTAGCTAGCTCTCTATACATGGATGTTTTGGACTGATCTGATGTCTTGGTAGCTCTCAGTATATGGATGGGGTGGACACATCTACCATGTAGCTAGAACTCTGTATATGGAAATGATGCTCTACACTGCCATGCATCTAGTTCTCTGTATATAGACAAGTTGGATTCATCTGCCTTGTACATAGAACTCTGTATATGGAAATGTTGCACTACCCTGCCTTTCTGTATATGGATATTTTTTATTCATCTGCCATGTAGCTAGCTCTCTGTACATGGATATGTTGGACTGATCTGCCAAGTAGGTGGCACTCTTTATATGAACATATTGGATTTGACTGCCCTGTAGTTGGCTTTCAGTACATGGAAACTTTGGACAAATCTGACATGTAGCTACTACCCTGAATATGGACACGTTGGACTACTCTGTCATGTAGCTAGCTCTCTGTATATAAACATTTTGGACTTGTCTGCCATGTAGATAGCTCTCTGTATAAGGATATATTGGACTGATCTGCCAAGTAAGTAGCTCTCTGTATATGAACATATTGGACAGGTCTGCCATGCAGGTGTCTCTCAGTATATAGACAAGTTAGACACATCTACCATGTAGGTAGTACCCTGAATATGGACATGTTAGACTGCTCAGTCATGCAGCTAGCTCTCTTATATGGACACGTTGGACACATCTATCATGAAGCTAGATCTCTGTATATGGAAATGTTGCTCTACACTGCTATGTATTTAGCTCTCTGTACATAGACAACTTGTACTCATCTGCCTTGTAGTTAGAACTCTGTATATGGAAATGTTGCAGTACACTGCCATGTAGCCAGATTTCTGTATAAGGGCATTTTGGACTCGTCTCCAATGTAGCTAGCTCTTTGTACATGGATATGTTGGACTGATCAGCCAAGTAGGTAGCTCTCTCTATATGAACATATTGGACTTGTCTGCCCTGTAGGTGGCTCTCAGTATATGGACACAATGGACACATCTGCCATGTAGCTACAACCCTGAATATGGACATGTTGGACTACACTGTCATGTAGCTAACTCTCAGTATATGGACACGTTGGGCATAACTTTCATGTAGCTAGAATTCTTTATATGGAAATGCTGCACTACTCTGCCATGTAGCCAGCTCTATGTACACAGACAAGTTGTACTCATCTGCATTGTGACTAGAACTTTGTATATGGAAATGTTGCACTACCCTGCCATGTGGCTAGCTCTCTGTATATGGACATTTTGGACTCTTCTGCCATGTTGCTAGCTCTCTGTACTTGGATATGTTGGACTGATCTGCCAAGAAG
>NW_006408849.1:60528-65993 GCF_000296735.1 Chrysochloris asiatica
TAGCTAGCTCTCTGTACATGGATATGTTGGACTGACCTGCCAAGTAGATAACTCTCTGGATATGGACATATTGGACTTTTCTGTTCTAAGGGTAACTCTCAGTATATGGACACTTTGGACACATCTGCCATGTAGCTACTACCCTGAATATGGACACGTTGGACTACTCTTCCATGTAGCTAGCTTTCTGTATATGAACATTTTGGACTCGTCTGCCATGTAGATAGCTCTCTGTACATGGATATGTTGGACTGATCTTCCAAGAAGGTAGCCCTCTATATATGAACATATTGGACTTGTCTGCCATTTGGCTAGCTCTCAGTTTATGGACACATTGGCCATATGTGCCATGTAGCTACAACTATGTATATGGAAATTCTGCACTTCCCTGCCATGTAGCTAGCTCTCTGTATATACACAAGTTGGATTAATCTCCCTTGTAGATAGAACTCTTTATATAGAAATGTTGCAGTACCCTGCCATGTAGGTAGCTCTCTGTATATGGACATTTTGGACTCGTCTGCCATGTAGCTAGCTCTCTATACATGGATGTTTTGCACTGATCTGCCATCCTGGTAGCTCTCAGTATATGGACAGGTTGGACACATCTACCATGTAGCTAGAACTCTGTATATGGAAATGTTGCTCTAAACAGCCATGCATCTAGTTCTCTGTATATAGAGAAGTTGGATTCATCTGTCTTGTAGCTAGAACTCTGTATATGCAAATGTTGCATTACCCTGCCATGTAGCCAGCTTTCTGAATGTGGACATTTTTTATTCAAATGGCATGTAGCTAGCTCTCTGTAGATGAAAATGTTGGACTGATCTGGCAAGTAAGTAGCTCTCTTTATATGAACATATTGGACTTGTCTGCCATGTAGGTGGCTCTCAGTATATGGAAATGTTGGACACATCTCCCATGTAGCTACTATCCTGAATATGGACATGTTGGACTACTCTGCCATGTACCTAGCTCTCAGTATATGGACACATTGGACACATCTGCCATGTAGCTAGAACTCTGTATATGGAAATGTTGCTAGCTCTCTTTATATAGACAAGTTGTATTCATCTGCCTTTTGACTAGAACTCTGTATATGGAAATGTTGCACTACCCTGCCATGTAGCCAGCTTTCTGTATGTGGACACTTTGTACTCGTCTTCCATGTAGGTAGCTCTCTGTAAATGGATAAGTTGGACTGATCTGACAAATATGTAGCTCTCTGTATATGAACATATTGGAATTAGTGTCCATGTAGCTAGCTCACAGTATATGGACACGTTGGGCAAATCTGCCATGTAGCTAGAACTCAGTATATGGAAATGTATATGAAAATATTGGACTTGTCTGCCCTTTAGGTGACTCTCAGTATATGGAAACTTTAGACACATCTGCCATGTAGGTACTACCCTGAATAAGGACACATAGGACTACTTTGCCATGTTGCTAGCTCTCTGTATATGAACATTTTGGACTCATCTGCCATGTAGCTAGCTCTCTGTATACGGATATGTTGAATTGATCTGAAAAGTTGTTAGCTCTCTGAATATGAACATATTGGACTGGTCTGCCATATAGGTGGCTCTCAATATATGGACAAGTTAGACACATCTACCATGTAGGTAGTACCCTGAATATGGACATGTTGGACTGCTCTGTCATGTAGCTAGCTCTCTGTATATGGACACGTTGGACACATCTATCATGAAGCTAGAACTCTGTATATGGAAATGTTGCTCAACAGTGCCATGTATCTAGCTCTCTGTATATAGACAACTTGTACTCATCTGCCTTGTAGTTAGAACTCTGTATATGGAAATGTTGCACTACTCTGCCATGTAGCTAGCACTCTGTTCATGGCTATGTTGGACTGTTCTTCCAAGTAGGTAGCTCTCTATATATGAACATATTGGATTTGTCTGCCCTGTATGTGGCTCTCAGTATATGGACACGTTGGATACATCTGTCATGTAGCTCCTACCCTGAATATGGACATATTGGACTATTGTGCCAAGTAGATAGCTCTCTGAATATGGACATTTTGGACTCATCTGCCATGTAGCTAGTTCTCTGCACATGGATATGTTGGACTGATCTGCCAAGTATATAGCTCTATGTATATGAACATATTGGACTTGTCTGCCATGTAGGTGGCTCTCAGTATATGGACAAGTTGGACACCTCTGGCATATATGTATTATACTGAATGTGGACATGTTGGACTGCTCAGTCATGTAGCTAGCTCTCAGTATAAAGACACATTGGACACATCTGCCATGTAGCTAGATCTCTGTATATGGAAATGTTGTACTACCCTGCCATGTAGCTAGCTCTCTATATATGGACATTTTAGATTGATCTGCCATGTAGCTAGCTCTCTGTATATGGATAAGTTGGACTGATCTACCAAGAAGGTAGCCCTCTATATATGAACATATTGGACTTGTCTGCCATGTGGCTAGCTCTCAGTTTATGGGCACGTTGGACATGTCTGCCATGTAACTCCAACTCTGTATATGGAAATGCTGTACTTCCCTGCAATGTATCTAGCTCTCTGTATATACACAAGTTGAATTAATCTGCCTTGTAGATAGAACCCTTTATATAGAAATGTTGCAGTACTCTGTCATGTAGGTAGCTCTCTGTATATGGATATTTTGGACTCGCCTGCCATGTAGCTAGCTGTCTATACATGGATGTTTTGTACTGATCTGCGGTCTTGGTAGCTCTCAGCATATGGACAAGGTGGACACATCTGCCATGTTGCTATAACCCTGTATTTGGAAATGTTGCACTACTGTGACATGTAGCTAGTTCTCTGTATATACAGAAGTTGGACTCATCTGCCTTGTGACTAGAACTCTATATAGGGAAATGTCGCACTACCCTGCCATGTGGCTAGCTCTCTGTGTATGGACATTTTGGACTTGTATGCTATGTAGCTAGCTCTTTGTACATAGATATGTTGGACTGATCTGCAAAGAAGGTAGCCCTCTATTTATAAACGTATTGGACTTGTCTGCCATGTGGCTAGCTCTCAGTTTATGGACACACTGACATACCTGCCATGTAGCTACAAGTCTGTATATGGAAATGCTTCACTTCCCTGCCATGTAGCTAGCTCTCTGTATATACACAAGTTGGATTAATCTGCCTTATAGATAGAATTCTTTATACACAAATAATGCAGTACGCTGCCATGTAGATAGCTCTCTGTATATGGACATTTTGGACTCGTCTGCCATGTAGCTAGCTGTCTATACATGGATGTTTTGGACTGATCTGCCATCTTGGTAGCACTCAATATAAGGACAGAGTGGACACATCAACCATGTAGCTAGAACTCTGTATATGGAAATGATGCTCTACACAGCCATGCATCTAATTCTCTGTATATAGAGTAGTTGGACTCATCTGCCATATACAAATGAACAGCTAGAACTCTGTATATGGAAATGTTGCACTACCCTGCCATGGAGCCAGCATTCTGTATATGGACATTTTTTATTCATCTGGCATGTAGCTAGCTCTCTGTAGATGGAAAAGTTGGACTGATCTGCCAAATAAGTAGATCTCTTTATATGAAAATATTGGACTTGTCTGCCCTGTAGTTGGCTCTCAGTATATGGAAACGTTGGACACATCTCTCATGTAACTACTATCCTGAATATGGACATGATGGACTACTCTGTCATGTATCTAGCTCTCATTATATAGACACATTGGACACATCTGCCATGTACCTAGTACTCTTTATATGGAAATGCTGCACTACTCTGCCATGTAGCCAGCTCTCTGTATACAGACAAGTTGGACTCATCTGCCTTGTGACTACAACTCTGTATATGGAAATCTTCCACTATCCTACCACGTGGCTTGATCTCTTTATATGGATATTTGAGACACGTCTGCCATCTAGCTAGCTCTCTGTTCATGCATATGTTGGACTGTTCTGCCACGTAGGTAGCTCTCTATATATGAACATATTGGACTTGTCTGCCCTGTATGTGGCTCTCCATATATGGACATGTTGGACAAATCTGTCATGTAGCTCCTACCCAAATATGGACATGTTGGACTATTGTGCCATGTAGTTAGCTCTCTGAATAATGACATTTTGGACTCTCTGTACATGGATATGTTGGACTGATCTGCAAGTAGAAAGCTCTCGGTATATGAAAATATTGGTCTTGTCTGCCATGCAGGTGGCTCTCAGTATATGGACAAGTTGGATACCTCTGGCATGTAGGTATTACATTGAATGTGGATATTTTGGGCTGCTCAGTCATGTAGCTAGCTCTCTATATAAGGACACGTTGGACACATATGCCATATAGCTAGATCTCTGTACATGGAAATGTTGCATTACTCTACCCTGTAGCTAGCTCTCTGTATATAGGCAAGTTGTACTCATCTGCCTTGTGACTAGAACTCTGTATATGGAAATGTTACACTACCCTGCCATGTGGCTAGCTCTCTGTATATGGACATTTTGGATTCGTCTGCCATGTAGCTAGCTCTCAGTACATGGATATGTTGGAATGATCTTCCAAGAAGGTAGCCCTCTATATATGATCATATTGGACTTGTCTGCCATGTGGCTAGCTCGTTTTATGTACACGTTGGACACATCTGCCATGTAGCTTGATATCTGTATATGGAAATGTTTCACTACTCTGCCATGTAGCTAGCTCTCTGTATATGGACATTTTGCACTCGTCTGCCATGTAGCTAGCTTTCTGTACATGGATATATTGGACTGATCTAGCAAGAAGGTAGCCCTCTATATATGAACATATTGGATTTGTTTGCCATGTGGCTAGCTTACAGTGTATGGACACGTTGGACATATCTGCCATGTAGCTACAACCCTGTATATGGAAATGCTGCACTTCCCTGCCATGTAGCTAGCTCTCTGTATATACACAAGTTGAATTAATCTGCCTTGTAGATAGAACTCTTTATATAAAAATGTTGCAGTACCCTGCCATGGATGTTTTGGACTGATCTGCCATCCTGGTAGCTCTCAGTATATGGACAGGGTGGACACATCTACCATGTAGCTAGAACTCTGTATATGGAAATGTTGCTCTACACTGCCATGTATCTAGTTCTCTGTATATAGAGAAGTTGCTCTACACTGCCATGTATCTAGTTCTCTGTATATAGAGAAGTTGGACTCATTTGCCTTGTAGCTAGAACTCTGTATATTGAAATGTTGCACTACCTGCCATGTACCCAACTTTCTGTATATGGACATTTTTTATTCATCTGCCATGTAACTAGCTCTTTGTACATGGATATGTTGGACTGATCTGCCAAGTAGGTAGCACTCTTTATATGAACATATTGGATTTGTCTACTTTGTAGTTGGCTCTCAGTATATGGAAACGTTGGACAAATCTGCCATGTAGCTACTACCCTGAATATGGACATGTTGGACTACTCTGCCATGTACCTAG
>NW_006408849.1:68180-74977 GCF_000296735.1 Chrysochloris asiatica
CTGCCATGTAGTGCCAACTCTGTATATGGAAATGCTGCACTTCCCTGCCATTAACTAGCTCTCTGTAGCCCTCTTGGTAGTTCTCAGTATATGGACAGGGTGGACACATGTGCCATGTAGCTAGAACTCTGTATATGGAAATGTTGCTCTACACTGCCATGCATCTAGTTGTCTGTATTTAGAGAAATTGGACTCATCTGCCTTGTAGCTAGAACTCTGTATATGGAAATGTTGCACTACCCTGCCATGTACCCAACTTTCTGTATATGGACATTTTGGACTCGTCTGCCATGTAGCTAGCTCTCTCTGTACATGGACATGTTGGACGGATCTGCCAAGTAGGTAGCACTCTTTATATGAACATATTGGATTTGTCTGCCCTGTAGTAGGCTCTCAGTGAATGGAAACGTTGAAAACACCTGCCATGTAGCTACTACCCTGAATATGGACATGTTGTACTACTCTGACATGTACCTAGCTCTCAGTATATGAACACGTTGGACACATCTGCCATGTTGCTAGAACTCTGTATATGGAAATGTTGCACTAGTCTGACATGTAGCTAGTTCTCTGTATATAAAGAAGTTGGACTCATCTGCCTTGAGACTAGAACTCTGTATATGGAAATGTTGCACTATCCTTCCATGTAGCTAGATCTCTGATTATGGACATTTTGGACTCGTCTGCCAAGTAGCTAGCTCTCTGTACATGGATATGTTAGACTGATCTGCCAAGTAGATAGCTCTGTATATATGAACATATTGGATTTGTCTGCCCTGTAGGTGTCTCTCAGTATATGGACACGTTGGACAGATCTGTCATGTAGCTACTACCCTGAAAATGAACATGTTGGACTACTGTGTCATGTAGCTAGCTATCAGTTTATGGACACGTTGGACGCATCTGCCATGTAACTAGAACTCTGTATACGGAAAATGCTGCACTACTCTGCCATGTAGCTTGCTCTCTGTATATACTCAAGTTGGATTAATCTGCCTTGTAGATAGACCTCTGTATATAGAAATGTTGCTTTACCCTGCCATGTAGCTAGTTCTCTGTATATGCACATTTTGGACTCGTCTGCCATGTAGCTAGCTCTCTTTACATGAATATGTTGGACTGACCTGCCATGTATGTAGCTCTCAGTATATGGACAGGTTGGACACATCTACCATGTAGCTAGAACTTTTTATATGGAAATGATGTTCTACACTGCCATGTATCTAGCTCTCTGTATATAGACAAGTTAGACTCATCTGCCTTGTAGCTACAACTCTGTATATGGAAATGTTGCACTACCCAGCCATGTAGCCAACTTTCTGTATATGGACACTCTGTACTCGTCTGCCATGTAACTAGCTCTCTGTAAATGGATATGTTGGACTGATCTGACAAGTATGTAGCTCTCTGTATATGAACATATTGGACTTGTTTGCCATGTCGCTAGCTTTCAGTATATGGACACGTTGGTCAAATCAATCATGTAGCTAGAACTCGGTATGTGGAAATGTTGCACTACAATGCCATGTGGCTAGCTCTCTGTATATGGACATTTTAGACTCGTCTGCCATGTAGCTAGCTCTCTGTTCGCGGATATGTTGGACTGTTCTGCCATGTAGGTAGCTTGCCATATATGAATATATTGGACTTGTCTGCCCTGTAGGTGGCTCTCAGTATATGGAAACGTTGGACAAATCTGCCATGTAGCTGATACCCTGAATATGGACATGTTGGATTACTCTGCCATGTAGCTAGCTCTTAGTATATAGACACGTTGGCCACATCTGGCATGTAGCTAGAACTCTGTACATGGAAATTTTGCACTACCCTGCCATGTGTCTAGCTCTCTCTACGTGAACATTTTGGATTTGTTTGCCATGTAGCTAGATCTCTGTACATGGATATGTCTGTATATGGAAATGTATCACTACCTTGCAATGTAGCTAGCTCTCTATATATGAACATATTGAACTTGTCTGCCAAGTAGCTAGCTCTCAGTTTATGGACACGTTGGACACATCTACCATGTAGCTAGTACTCTGTATATGGAAATGCTGCACTACTCTGCCATGTAGCCAGCTCTCTGTATATACACATGTTGGATTATTCTGCCTTGTAGTTAGAACTCTGTATCTAGAAATGTTGCACTACCTTGCCATGTAGCTAGCTCTCTATATATGAACATATTGGACGTGTCTGCCATGTAGCTAGCTCTCTGTATGGGGACAATTTAGTCTTGTCTGCCATATAGCTAGCTCTCTGTACATGGATATGTTGGACTGATCTGCCAAGTAGGTAGCTCCCTGTATATGAACATATTGGATTTGTCTGCCCTGTAGCTAGCTCTCAGTTTATGTACACGTTGGACATATCTGCCATGTAGCTACACCTCTGTATATGGCAATGCTGCACTTCCCTGCCATGTAGCTAGCTCTCTGAATATACAAAAGTTGGATTAATCTGACTTCTAGATAGAACTATGTATACAGAAATTTGCATTACCCTGCCATGTAGGTAGCTCTCTGTATATGAACATTTTGGACCTGTCTGGCATGTGGCTAGCTCTCTTTACATGGATATTTTGGACTGATCTGCCATGTAGGTAGCTCTCAATATATGGACAGGTTGGACACATCTACCATGTAGCTAGAACTCTGTTTATGGACATGTTGCACTACCCTGCCTTGTAGCCACCTTTCTGTATATGGACACTTTGTACTCGTCTGCCATGTGGCTAGCTCTCTGTAAATGCATATTTTGGACTGATCTGACAAGTATGTAGCTCTCTGGATATGAACATATTGGACTTCTCTGCCATGTAGCTAGCTCTCAGTATACCGAGCTCTAAGGACACCTTGGACACATCTGCCATGTAGCTAGAACTCAGTATATGGAAATGTTGCACTACAATGCCATGTTGCTAGTTCTCTGTATATACACAAGTTGGACTCATCTGCCTTGAAGCTAGAACTCTGTATATGGAAATGTTGCACTTCCCTGCCATGTGGCTAGCTCTCTGTATATGGACATTTTGCACTCGTCTGCCATGTAGCTAACTCTCTTTTCATGGATATGTTGGACTGATCTGCAAAGTAGTTAGCTCTCTATATATGAACATATTGGACTTCTCTGCTCTGTAGTTAGCTCTCCGTATATGGACACGTTGGACACATCTGTCGTGTTGCTACTACCCTGAATATGGACATGTTGGACTACTCAACCATGTTGCTATCTCTCAGTATATGGACATGTTGTACACATCTGCCAGGTTGCTAGAACTCTATATATGGAAATGTTGCGCTACTGTCATGTTGCTAGCTCTCTGTATATGGACATTTTGGACTCATTTGCCTTATACCTACAGCTCTGTATATTGAAATGTTGTACTGCTGTGCCATGTGGCCAAGTCTCTGTATATGGACATTTTGGACTCATCTGCCATGTAGCTAGCTCTCTGTACATGGGTACGTTGGACTGATCAGACAAGTATGTAGCTCTCAGTATATGAATATATGGGACTTGTCTGCCATGTAGCTACTACAGTGAATATGGACATGTTGGACTACTCTACCATGTAGCTAGCTCTCCGTATATAGACACGTTGGACACATCTGCCTTGTATCTCAAACGCTGTATATGGAAATGCTGCACAACCCTCCCATGTGGCTACCTCTCTCTTTATGGACATTTGGATTCCTCTGCCATGTAGCCAGCTCTCTTTAGATGGATATATTGGACTGATCTGCCAAGAAGGTAGCCCTCTATATATGAACATATTGGACTTGTCTGCCATGTAGCTAGCTCTCAGTTTATGGACACGTTGGAAACATCTGCCATGTAGCTAGAACTTTTCATATAGAAATGCTGCACTACTCTGCCATGTACAAGCTCTCTGTATATATACAAGTTGTATTAATCTGCCTTGTAGCTAGAACCCTGTATATAGAAATCTCGCACTATTCTGCCATGTAGGTAGCTCTCTGTATATGGACATTTTGGACTTGTGTGCCATGTATCTAGCTGTCTATACAAGGATATTTTGGACTTATCTGCCATGTAGGTAGCTCTCAGAATATGGACAGGTTGGACTCATCTACCATGTAGCTACAATTCTGTATATGGAAATGTTGCTGTACACTGTCATGTATCTAGCTCTCTGTATATAGACAAGTTGGACTCATCTGCCTTGTAGCTAGCCCTCTGTATATGGAAATGTTACACGGCACGGCCATGTCGCTAGCTCTAAGTATATGGACATTTTTTACTCAAATGCCATGTAGCTACCTCTCTGTACATGGATATGCTGGACTGACCTGACAAGTATGTAGCTCTCTGTATATGAACATATGGGACTAGTCTGCCATGTAGCTAGCTCTCAGTATATGGACATGTTGAACACATCTGCCATGTAGCTAGAACACTGTATATGGAAATGTTGCACTACTTTGCCATGTAACTAGCTCTCTGTATATAGACAATTTCGACTTATCCGTCTTGTAGCTAGAACTCTGTAGATGGAAATGTTACACTACTCTACCATGTGGCTAACTCTCTGTATATGGACATTTTGGACTCGTCTGCCATGTAGCTAGATCTCTGTAAATGGATTTGTTAGACTGATCAGACAAGTATGTAGCTCTCTGTATATGAATATATGGGACTTGACTGCCATGTAAATAACTCTCAGTTTATGAACAGGGTTGTCACATCTGCCATGCAGCTAGAACTCAGTATATGGAAATGTTGCACTACCCTGCCATGTAGTTAGCTCTCTGTATATGGACATTTTGGACTCATCTGTTTTGTAACTAGAACTCTGTATATGGAAATGTTGCACTACCCTGCCATGTAGCTAGTTCTCTGCATATGGACATTTAGGACTCATCTGCCATAGAGCTAGCTCTCTATACATGGATATGTTGGTATGATATGCCAATTTGGTAGTTCTCTGTATCTGAACATATAGGACTTGTCTGACCTCTAGGTGGCTCTCCGTATATATACACGTTGGAAACATCTACCATGTAGCTACGAAACTGAATATGGACATGTTGGACTACTGTGCCATGTAGCTAGCTCTCTGTATATGCATATTTTGGAATCGTCTGCCATGTAGCTAGTTCTCTGTACAAGGATATGTTTGACTGATCTGCCAAGCAGGTAGCTTTCTGTATATGAACATACTGGACTTCTCTGCCATGCAGGTTGCTCTCAGTTTATGGACAAGTTGGACACATCTGCCAGGTAGATAGTACCCTGAATATGGACATGTTGGACGACTCAGTCATGTAGCTAGCTCTCAGTACAAGGAAACGTTGGACACATCTGCCATGTAGCTAGAACTCTGTATAAGGAAATGATGCACTACCCTGCCATGGCGCTCGATCTGTATATATAGACAAGTTGGACTCACCTGCCTTTAAGCTAGAAATCTGTATATCAAAATGATGCACTATCCTGCCATGTAGCTAGCTCTCTGTATATAGACACGTTGCATTCATCTGCCTTGTACCTAAAACTCTGTATATAGAAAAGTTTCACTACCCTGCCATGCAGCTAGCTCTCTGTATATGGACATTTTGGACTCGTCTGCCATGTAGCTAGTTCTCTGTACATGGATATGGTTGGACTGATCTGTCAAGTAGGTATCTCTCTGTATAGGAACATATTGGCCTTGTCTGCCTTGTAAGTGGTTCTCAGAATATGGACACATTGGACATATCTGCCATGTAGCTACTACCCTGAATATGGACATGTTAGACTACTCTGCCATGTAGCTAGCTCTCAGTATATGGACACCTTGGACACATCTGCCATGTAGCTAAAAATCTGTATATGGAAATGCTGCACTACTGTGACATGTAGCTAACTCTATGTATATGATCATTTTGGACTCATCTGCCAAATAGCTACCTCTCTGTACATGGATATGTTGGACTGACCTGCCAAGTATATAACTCTTTGTATATGAACATATTGTACTTGCCTGCCTTGTAGCTAGCTCTCAGTATATGGACATGTTCGACACATCTGCCATGTAGCTAGCACTCTGTATATGGAAATGTTGCTCTACCCTGCCATATAGCTAGCTCTCTGTACATAGAAAAGTTGGACACATCTGCCTTGTAGCTAGAACCTTGTATATGGAAATGTTGAACAACCCTGCCATGTAGCTAGCACTTTGAATTTGGACATTTTGTTTTCATCTGCCATATAGCTAGGTCTCTGTATATGGATATGTTGGCCTGATCTTCCAAGTAGGTACCTCTCTGTATATGAACATATTAGACTTGTCTGCCTTGCAAGTTGCTCTCAGTATATGGACACGTTGGACACATCTGCCAAGTAGCTAGAATTCTGTATATGGAAATGTTGCTCTACAATGCCATGTATCTACCCCTCTGTATATAGACAAGTTGGACTCATCTGCCTTGTAGCTATAACTCTGTATATGGAAATGTTGCACAACACTGCCATGTGGCTAGCTCTCTGTATCTGAACATTTTGGACTCGTCTGCCATATAGCTAGCTCTCTGTACATGGATATGTTAGACTGATCTGCCACGTAGGTAGCTCTCTGTATATGAACATATAGGACTTTTCTGCCCGGTAGGTGGCTGTCAGTATATGAAAACATTTTACACATCTGCCATGTAGCTACTACACTGAATATGGACATGTTGGGCTACTCTGCCATGTAGCTAGCTCTAAGTATATGGACACATTGGACACATCTATCATGTAGCTAGAACTCTGTATATGGAAATGTTGTACTACTCTGCCATGTAGCTAGCTCT
>NW_006408849.1:75873-79272 GCF_000296735.1 Chrysochloris asiatica
CATGTAGCTAGTTCTCTGTATATGGACCTTTTGGACTCGTCTGCCATATAGCTAGGTATCTTTACATGGATATGTTGGACTGATCTGCCAAGTAGGTAACTCTCTGTATATGAACATATTGGACTTGTTTTCCTGTAGCTAGCTCTCAGTATATGAACACAATGGACACATTTGCCATGTAACTAAAACGATGTTTATGGAAATGTTGCTCTACATTGCCATGTAGCTAGTTCTCTGTATATAGACAAGTTGGACTCATCCGCCTTGTATCTAGAGATCTGTATATGGAAATGTTGCACAACCCTGCCATGTAACTAACTCTATGTACATGGGCATTTTGGACTCGTCTGCCATATAGCTAACTCTCTGTACATGGATATGTTAGACTGATCTGTCAAGTAGGTATCTCTCTGCATATGAACATATTGAACTTGTCTGCCTTGTAGGTTGCTTTCAGAATATGGACGCATTGGACACATCTGCCATGTAGCTACAACTCTGTATATGGAAATGTTGCACTACTCTGCCATGTAGCTAGCTCTCTGTATATGGACATTTTTTATTCATCTGCAGTGTAGCTAGCTCTCTGTACATGGATATGTGGGACTGATCTGCCAAGTAGGTAGCTCTCTGTATGTGAACATATTGAACTTGTCTGCCATATACATGGTTCTCAGTATATGGACAAGTTGAACACATCTGCCATGTAGGTAGTACCCTGAATATGGACATGTTTGACTACTCAGCCATGTAGCTAGCTCTCAGTATATAGACACATTGGACACATCTGCCATGTAGCTAGAACTCTGTATATGGAAATGTTGCACTACCCTGACATGTAATTTGAACAATATATATAGACAAGTTGGACTCATCTGCGTTGTAGCTAGCAATCTGTATATGAAAATGATGCACTATCCTGCCATGTAGCTAGCTCTCTGTATATGGACAAGTTGGACTAATCTGCCTTGTAGCTAGAATTCTGTATATGGAAATGTTGCACTACCCTGCCATTTTGACAACTCTCTGTTATGGACATTTTGGACGTGTTTGCCATGTAGCTAGCTCTGTACATGGATATATTGGAGTGATCAGACAAGTATGTAGCTATCTGTTTATGAATATATGGGACTTGTCTGCATTGTAGGTAGCTCTCAGTATATGAACACTAGTGACACATCTGCCATGTAGCTAGAACTCAGTATATGGAAATGTTGCACGACCCTGCCATGTGACTAGATCTCTGTATATGCACATTTTGGACCCATCTGAATTTTAGCTAGCTCTCTGTACATTGATACGTTGGACTGATCTGCCAAGTAGGTAGCTCTCTGTTTATGAACATATTGGACTTGTCTGCCCTGTAGGTGGCTCTCAGTATATGGACACGTTGGACACATCTGCCATGTAACTACTACCCTGAATATGGACATGTTGGACTACTCTGCCATGTAGCTAACTCTCAGTATATGGACACGTTGGACACATCTGACATTTTGCTAGAACTCTGTATATAGAAATGCTGCCCTACACTGCAATGTATCTTGCTCTAAATGTAGACAAGTTGGACTCATCTGCCTTGTAGCTAGAACTCTGTATATGGAAATGTTGCACTACCCTGCCATGTGGTCAACTCTCTGTATATTGACATATTAGACTACTCCACCATATAACTTGCTCTCTATAGTTGGATATGTTGGACTGATCAGACAAATATGTAGCTCTCTGTATATGATGAATATATGGGACTTTTCTGCATGTGAGTAGCTCTCAGTATATGAACACCTTTCACCCATCTGCCATGTTGTTTGAACTCAATATATGGAAATTTTGCACTACACTGCCATGTAGCTAGCTCTCTGTATATGAACATTTTGGAATGGTTTGCAATGTAGCTAGCTCTCTGGACATGGATATGTTGGACTGATCTTCCAAGTAGGTAGCTCTCTTTTTATGAACATGTTGGACTTGTCTGTCCTGTAGCTGTCTCTCAGTATATGGACACTTTGGACACATCTGCCGTGTAGCTACTACACTGAATATGGACATGTTGGACTACTCAGACACGTAGCTACCTCTCAGCATGTGGACACAGTGGACTCATCTGCCTTGTAGCTAGAACTCTGTATATGGAAATGTTGAACTACCCTGCCATGTAGATAACTCTCTGTATATAGACAACTTGGACTTATCTGCCTTGTAGCTTGAACTCTGTATATGGAAATGTTGAACTACCCTGCCATCTATCTAGCTCTCTGTATTTAGATAAGTTGGACTCATCTGCCTTGTAGCTAGAACTCTGTATATGGAAATGTTACGCTATTCCTCCAAGTAGCTGGCTCCCTGTATATGGACATTTTGGTCTCATCTGCCATGTAGCTAGATCTCTGTACATGGATATGCTGGACTGATCTGCCAAGTAGATAGCTCCCTGTATATGAACATATTAGACTTGTCTGCCATGTAGCTAGGTCTTAGTGTATGGACACGTTGGACACATCTGCCTTGCAGCTAGGACTGTGTATATGGAAATGTTGCACTACTCTGCCATGTAGCTAACTCTCTGTTTAATGAAATATTGGACTTGTCTGCCCTGTAGGTGGCTCTCCGTATTTGGACACGTTGGGCACTTCTGCCATGTAGCTACTACCCTGAATATGGACATGTTGGACTACTCTGCCATGTAGCTAGCTCTCTGTATATGAACACGTTGTACACATCTGCCATGTAGATACTACCCTGAATATGTACATGTTGGACACATCTGCCATGTAGCTAGCTCTCAGTATATGGACATGTTGGACACATCTGCCATGTTGCTATCTCTCTGTATATAGACAATTTGGAGTCATCTGCCTTGTAGATACAACTCTGTATATGGAAATGTTGCACTACCCTGCCATGTAGCTACATCTCTGTATATAGACAAGTTGGCTAATCTGCCTTGTATCTTGAACTCTGTATATGGAAATGTTACTACCTTGCCATGTATCTAGCTTTCTGTATATGGACATTTTTGGCTCATTTGACATGTATCTAGCTTTCTGTGCATGGATATTTTAGAATGATCTTCCATGTAGGTAGCACTCAGTATATGGACAAGTTGGACACGTCTGCTATGTAGCTAGAACTCTGTATATGGAAATGTTACTCTGCCCTGCCATGTAGCTAGCTCTCTGTATATGAACATTTGGAAACGTTTGCAATGTAGCTAGCTCTCTGGACATGGATATGTTGGACTGATCTGCCAAGTAGGTAGCTCTCTGTATATGAACATATTGTATTTGTGTGCCTTGTAGCTAGCTCTCAGTATATGGACACGTTGGACACATATGCCATGTAGCTAGAACTCTGTATATGGAAATGTTGTACTACTCTGCCATGTCGATAGCTCTCTGT
>NW_006408849.1:80692-81206 GCF_000296735.1 Chrysochloris asiatica
ATTGGACTACTCAGCCATATAACTAGCTCTCTGTACATGGATATGTTGGACTGATCAGACAAATATGTAGCTCTCTGTATATGAATATATGGGACATTTCTGCATGTAAGTAGCTCTCAGTATATGAACACTTTTGACCCATCTGCCATGTAGTTTGAACTCAATATATGGAAAATTTGCACTACACTGCCATGTAGCTAGATCTCTGTATATGAACATTTTGGAATGGTTTGCAATGTAGCTAGCTCTCTGGACATGGATATGTTGGACTAATCTGTCAAGTAGGTAGCTCTCTTTTTATGAACATGTTGGACTTGTCTGCCCTGTAGCTGTCTCTCAGTGTATGGACACTTTGGACACATCTGCCGTGTAGCTACTACCCTGAATATGGACATGTTGGACTACTCAGACATGTAGCTACCTCTCAGCGTATGGAAACATTGGACTCATCTGCCTTGTAGCTAGAACTCTGTATATGGAAATGTTGGACTACCCTGCCATGTAGATAACTCTC
>NW_006408849.1:81511-85719 GCF_000296735.1 Chrysochloris asiatica
CTGCCATGTATTCAGCTCTCTGTATATGAACATTTTTGGCTCGCTTGACATGTAGCTAGCTCTCTGAGAATGGATATTTTGTTATGATCTTCCATGTAGTTAGCTCTCAGTATATGGACACATTGGACACATCTGACATGTTGCTAGAACTCTGTATATGGAAATTTTGCACTGCTCTGCCATGTAGCTAGCTCTCTGTATATAGACAAGTTAGACTCATCTGCCTTGTAGCTAGGACTCTGTATATGGAAATGTTGCACTATCCTGCCATGTAGCTAGCTCTCTTTATTTAGATAAGTTGGACTCATCTGCCTTGTAGCTAGAACTCTGCATATGGAAATGTTACACTATTCCTCCAAGTAGCTAGCTCCCTGTGTATGGACATTTTGGTCTCGTCTGCCATGTAGCTAGATCTCTGTACATGGATATGCTGGACTGATCTGCCAAGTAGATAGCTCCCTTTATATGAACATATTAGACTTGTCTGCCATGTAGCTAGGTCTTAGTGTATGGACACGTTGGACACATCTGCCTTGCAGCTAGAACTGTGTATATGGAAATGTTGCACTACTCTGTCAGGTAGCTAACTCTCTGTTTAATAACAAGTTGGACTCATCTGCCTTGTAGCTACAACTCTGTATATGGAAATGTTGGACTACTCTGCCGTGTATCTAGCTTTATGTATATGTGCATTTTGGTCTCGTCTGCCATGTAGTTAGCTCTCTGTACATGGATATGTTGGACAGAACTCCTAAATGGTATCTCTTTGTATATGAATGTATTGGACTTGTCTGCCATGAAGCTGGCTCTCAGTATACGGACACATTTGTCACATCTGCCATGTAGCTAGAACTGTGCATATGGAAATATTGCACTACTCTGGCACGTAGCTATCTGTCTATATATAGACAAGTTGGACTCATCTGCCTTGTAGGTAGAAATCTGTATATGGAAATGTTGCACTACCCTGCCATGTGGCTAGCTCTCTCTATATGGGCATTTTGGAGTTGCATGCCATGTAGCTCACTCTGTGTACTTGGATATTTTGGACGTATCTGCCAAGTAGGTAGCACTCTGTATATGAACATTTTGGACTTGTCTGCCCTGTAGCTAGCTCTCAGAATATGGACCCGTTGGACACATCTGCCATGTAGCTAGAATTCTGTATATGGAAATGTTTGCTCTACAATGTCATATAGCTAGCTCCCAGTATATAGACAAGTCGGAGTCGTCGGCCTTGTAGCTAGAACTCTGTATATGGAAATGTTCCACTACCCTGGCATGTAGTTAGCTCTATGTATATGGCCATTTTGGATTACTCTGCCATGTAGTTAGCTCTCTGTACATGGATATGTTGGACTGATCTGCCAAGAAGGGAGCTTTGTGTATATGAACATATTGGACTTGTCTGCCCTGTAGGTGGCTCTCCGTATTTGGACACGTTGGGCACTTCTGCCATGTAGCCACTACCCTGAATATGGACATGTTGGACTACTCTGCCATGTAGCTAGCTCTCGGTATATGAACACGTTGTACACATCTGCCATGTAGATACTACCCTGAATATGTACATGTTGGACACATCTGCCATGTAGCTAGCTCTCAGTACATGGACATGTTGGACACATCTGCCATGTTGTTATCTCTCTGTATATAGACAATTTGGAGTCATCTGCCTTGTAGCTACAACTCTGTATATGGAAATGCTGCACTACCCTGTCATGCAGCTACATCTCTGTATATAGACAAGTTGGCTAATCTGCCTTGTATCTTGAACTCTGTATATGGAAATGTTGTACTATCCTGCCATGTATCTAGCTTTCTGTATATGGACATTTTTGGCTCATTTGGCATGTAGCTAGCTTTCTGCGCAAGGATATTTTAGAAGGATCTTCCATGTAGGTAGCACTCAGTATATGGACAAGTTGGACACGTCTGCTATGTAGCTAGAACTCTGTATATGGAAATGTTACTCTACCCTGCCATGTAGCTAGCTCTATGTATATGAACATTTTGGAATCGTTTGCAATGTAGCTAGCTCTCTGGACATGGATATGTTGGACTGATCTGCCAAGTAGGTAGCTCTCTGTATATGAACATATTGTATTTGTGTGCCTTGTAGCTAGCTCTCAGTATATGGACACGTTGGACACATATGCCATGTAGCTAGAACTCTGTATATGGAAATGTTGTACTACTCTGCCATGTCGATAGCTCTCTGTATATAGACAAGTTGGACTCATCTGCCTTGTAGCTAGAACTCTGTATATGGAAATGTTGCACTACCCTGCCATGTGGCTAGCTCTCTCTATATGGACATTTTGGAATCATCTGCCATGTAGCTCGCTCTCTGTACATGGATATGTTGGACTGATCTACCAAGTAGGTACCTCTCTGTATATGAACATATTGAACTTGTCTGCCATGTAGATAGCTCCAATATGGCCAATATGGCCAAGTTGGACTCCTCTGTCTTGTAGCAAGCTCTCTGTATATGAATGCGTTGGACACATCTGCCATTTAGCTTATACCCTGAATATGGACATATTGGATACTCAGTCATATAACTAGCTCTCTGTACATGGATACGTTGGACTGATCAGACAAGTATGTAGCTCTCTGTATATGATAATATGGGACTTGTCTGCATGTAGGTAGCTCTCAGTATATGAACACCTTTGACACATCTGCCATGTAGCTAGAACTCAGTATATGGAAATATTTCACTACCCTGCCATGTCGCTAGCTCTCTGTATATGAACATTTGGAATCATTTGCAATGTAGCTAGTTCTCTGGACATGGATATGTTGGACTGATCTGCCAAGTAAGTAGCTTTCTTTATATGAACATAGTGGACTTATCTGCCTTGTAGCTGGCTCTCAGTATATGGACACTTTGGACACATCTGCCATGTAGCTACTACCCTGAATATGGACATGTTGGACTACTTAGCCATGTAGCTACCTCTCAGCATTTGGACACATTGGACACATCTGCCAGGTTGCTAGAACTCTGTATATGGAAATGTTGCACTACTCTGCCATGTAGCTAGCTCTCTGTATATGGACATTTTGGACTCATCTGCCTTGTAGGTAGAGAGCTGTATATGGAAATGTTGCACTACCCTGAAATGTGGCCAACTCTCTGTATATGGATATGTTGGACTTCTCTGCTATACAGCTAGCACTCTGTACATGGATATGTTGGACTGATCAAACAAGTATGTAGCTGTCTGTATTTGATATATATGAGACTTGTCTGCATGTAGGTAGCTCTCAGTATATGAATATCTTTGACACATCTCCCATGTAGCTAGAACACAGTATATGAAAATGTTGCACAACCCTGCCATGTAGCTAGCACTCTGTATATGAACATTTTGGAATCATTTGCAATGTAGCTAGCCCTCTGGACCTGGATATGTTGGACTGATCTGACAAGTAGATAGTTCTCTGTATATGAACATATAGGACTTATCTGCACTGTAAGTGGTTCTCAGTATATTGACAGGTTGGACACATCTGTCATGTAGCTATAACTCAGTATATGGAAATCTTGCACTACCTTGTCACGTAGTTTGAGCTCTATATATAGATAAGTTGGCTTTAGCTAGAAATCTGTATATGGAAATGTTGCACTACCTTGCCATGTAGCTTGCTCTCTGTATATGGACACGATGGACTCATCAGCCTTGTAGCTAGAACTCTGCATTTGGAAATTATGCACTACCCTGCCATGCGGCCAACTCTCTGTATATGGACATTTTAGACTCGTCTGCCATGTAGGTAGCTCTCTTTACATGGATATGTGGAACTAATCTGCCAAGTAGGTAGCTCTCTGTATATGAACATATTGGACTTGTCTGCCCTATAGTTTGCTCTCCGTTTATGTACACGTTGGACACATCTACCATGTAGCTACGACCCTGAATATGGACATGTTGAACTACTGTGTCATGTAGCTATCTCTCTGTATATGCACATTTTGGTATCGGCTGCCATGTAGCAAGCTCTCCTTATATGGATATGTTTGACTGATCTGCCAAGCAGGAAGCTCTCTGAATATGAACATATTGGACTGTCTGACATGCAGGTTGCTCTCAGTTTATGGACAAGTTGGATATATCTGCCATGTAAGTAGTACCCTGAATATGGACATGTTGGACTACTCAGTCAGGTGGCTAGCTCTCAGTATAAGGACACGTTGG